>NC_133824.1:64267832-64428082 GCF_047830755.1 Zonotrichia albicollis | reverse complement strand
ACCCTAACCCTAACCCTAACCCTAACCCTAACCCTAACCCTAACCTAACCCTAACCCTAACCCTAACCCTAACCCTAACCCTAACCCTAACCCTAACCCTAACCCTAACCCTAACCCTAACCCTAACCCTAACCCTAACCCTAACCCTAACCCTAACCCTAACCCTAACCCTAACCCTAACCCTAACCCTAACCCTAACCCTAACCCTAACCCTAACCCTAACCCTAACCCTAACCCTAACCCTAACCCTAACCCTAACCCTAACCCTAACCCTAACCCTAACCCTAACCCTAACCCTAACCCTAACCCTAACCCTAACCCTAACCCTAACCCTAACCCTAACCCTAACCCTAACCCTAACCCTAACCCTAACCCTAACCCTAACCCTAACCCTAACCCTAACCCTAACCCTAACCCTAACCCTAACCCTAACCCTAACCCTAACCCTAACCCTAACCCTAACCCTAACCCTAACCCTAACCCTAACCCTAACCCTAACCCTAACCCTAACCCTAACCCTAACCCTAACCCTAACCCTAACCCTAACCCTAACCCTAACCCTAACCCTAACCCTAACCCTAACCCTAACCCTAACCCTAACCCTAACCCTAACCCTAACCCTAACCCTAACCCTAACCCTAACCCTAACCCTAACCCTAACCCTAACCCTAACCCTAACCCTAACCCTAACCCTAACCCCCTAACCCTAACCCTAACCCTAACCCTAACCCTAACCCTAACCCTAACCCTAACCCTAACCCTAACCCTAACCCTAACCCTAACCCTAACCCTAACCCTAACCCTAACCCTAACCCTAACCCTAACCCTAACCCTAACCCTAACCCTAACCCTAACCCTAACCCTAACCCTAACCCTAACCCTAACCCTAACCCTAACCCTAACCCTAACCCTAACCCTAACCCTAACCCTAACCCTAACCCTAACCCTAACCCTAACCCTAACCCTAACCCTAACCCTAACCCTAACCCTAACCCTAACCCTAACCCTAACCCTAACCCTAACCCTAACCCTAACCCTAACCCTAACCCTAACCCTAACCCTAACCCTAACCCTAACCCTAACCCTAACCCTAACCCTAACCCTAACCCTAACCCTAACCCTAACCCTAACCCTAACCCTAACCCTAACCCTAACCCTAACCCTAACCCTAACCCTAACCCTAACCCTAACCCTAACCCTAACCCTAACCCTAACCCTAACCCTAACCCTAACCCTAACCCTAACCCTAACCCTAACCCTAACCCTAACCCTAACCCTAACCCTAACCCTAACCCTAACCCTAACCCTAACCCTAACCCTAACCCTAACCCTAACCCTAACCCTAACCCTAACCCTAACCCTAACCCTAACCCTAACCCTAACCCTAACCCTAACCCTAACCCTAACCCTAACCCTAACCCTAACCCTAACCCTAACCCTAACCCTAACCCTAACCCTAACCCTAACCCTAACCCTAACCCTAACCCTAACCCTAACCCTAACCCTAACCCTAACCCTAACCCTAACCCTAACCCTAACCCTAACCCTAACCCTAACCCTAACCCTAACCCTAACCCTAACCCTAACCCTAACCCTAACCCTAACCCTAACCCTAACCCTAACCCTAACCCTAACCCTAACCCTAACCCTAACCCTAACCCTAACCCTAACCCTAACCCTAACCCTAACCCTAACCCTAACCCTAACCCTAACCCTAACCCTAACCCTAACCCTAACCCTAACCCTAACCCTAACCCTAACCCTAACCCTAACCCTAACCCTAACCCTAACCCTAACCCTAACCCTAACCCTAACCCTAACCCTAACCCTAACCCTAACCCTAACCCTAACCCTAACCCTAACCCTAACCCTAACCCTAACCCTAACCCTAACCCTAACCCTAACCCTAACCCTAACCCTAACCCTAACCCTAACCCTAACCCTAACCCTAACCCTAACCCTAACCCTAACCCTAACCCTAACCCTAACCCTAACCCTAACCCTAACCCTAACCCTAACCCTAACCCTAACCCTAACCCTAACCCTAACCCTAACCCTAACCCTAACCCTAACCCTAACCCTAACCCTAACCCTAACCCTAACCCTAACCCTAACCCTAACCCTAACCCTAACCCTAACCCTAACCCTAACCCTAACCCTAACCCTAACCCTAACCCTAACCCTAACCCTAACCCTAACCCTAACCCTAACCCTAACCCTAACCCTAACCCTAACCCTAACCCTAACCCTAACCCTAACCCTAACCCTAACCCTAACCCTAACCCTAACCCTAACCCTAACCCTAACCCTAACCCTAACCCTAACCCTAACCCTAACCCTAACCCTAACCCTAACCCTAACCCTAACCCTAACCCTAACCCTAACCCTAACCCTAACCCTAACCCTAACCCTAACCCTAACCCTAACCCTAACCCTAACCCTAACCCTAACCCTAACCCTAACCCTAACCCTAACCCTAACCCTAACCCTAACCCTAACCCTAACCCTAACCCTAACCCTAACCCTAACCCTAACCCTAACCCTAACCCTAACCCTAACCCTAACCCTAACCCTAACCCTAACCCTAACCCTAACCCTAACCCTAACCCTAACCCTAACCCTAACCCTAACCCTAACCCTAACCCTAACCCTAACCCTAACCCTAACCCTAACCCTAACCCTAACCCTAACCCTAACCCTAACCCTAACCCTAACCCTAACCCTAACCCTAACCCTAACCCTAACCCTAACCCTAACCCTAACCCTAACCCTAACCCTAACCCTAACCCTAACCCTAACCCTAACCCTAACCCTAACCCTAACCCTAACCCTAACCCTAACCCTAACCCTAACCCTAACCCTAACCCTAACCCTAACCCTAACCCTAACCCTAACCCTAACCCTAACCCTAACCCTAACCCTAACCCTAACCCTAACCCTAACCCTAACCCTAACCCTAACCCTAACCCTAACCCTAACCCTAACCCTAACCCTAACCCTAACCCTAACCCTAACCCTAACCCTAACCCTAACCCTAACCCTAACCCTAACCCTAACCCTAACCCTAACCCTAACCCTAACCCTAACCCTAACCCTAACCCTAACCCTAACCCTAACCCTAACCCTAACCCTAACCCTAACCCTAACCCTAACCCTAACCCTAACCCTAACCCTAACCCTAACCCTAACCCTAACCCTAACCCTAACCCTAACCCTAACCCTAACCCTAACCCTAACCCTAACCCTAACCCTAACCCTAACCCTAACCCTAACCCTAACCCTAACCCTAACCCTAACCCTAACCCTAACCCTAACCCTAACCCTAACCCTAACCCTAACCCTAACCCTAACCCTAACCCTAACCCTAACCCTAACCCTAACCCTAACCCTAACCCTAACCCTAACCCTAACCCTAACCCTAACCCTAACCCTAACCCTAACCCTAACCCTAACCCTAACCCTAACCCTAACCCTAACCCTAACCCTAACCCTAACCCTAACCCTAACCCTAACCCTAACCCTAACCCTAACCCTAACCCTAACCCTAACCCTAACCCTAACCCTAACCCTAACCCTAACCCTAACCCTAACCCTAACCCTAACCCTAACCCTAACCCTAACCCTAACCCTAACCCTAACCCTAACCCTAACCCTAACCCTAACCCTAACCCCGCCCCTAACCCCAACCCTAACCCTAACCCTAACCCCAACCCTAACCCTAACCCTAACCCCGCCCCTAACCCCGCCCCTAACCCCGCCCCTAACCCCGCCCCTAACCCTAACCCTAACCCCGCCCCTAACCCCGCCCCTAACCCCGCCCCTAACCCCGCCCCTAACCCCGCCCCTAACCCCGCCCCTAACCCCGCCCCTAACCCCGCCCCTAACCCCGCCCCTAACCCCGCCCCTAACCCCGCCCCTAACCCCGCCCCTAACCCCGCCCCTAACCCCGCCCCTAACCCCGCCCCTAACCCCGCCCCTAACCCCGCCCCTAACCCCGCCCCTAACCCCGCCCCTAACCCCGCCCCTAACCCCGCCCCTAACCCCGCCCCTAACCCCGCCCCTAACCCCGCCCCTAACCCCGCCCCTAACCCCGCCCCTAACCCCGCCCCTAACCCCGCCCCTAACCCCGCCCCTTCGGGGCGGGGTTAGGGGCCTATATACTGTATATAATAAAAAGAATAAAAACTATATGTCCGGTGCAGCAGTAGAAAATTTCAGGCTCCCGGGGAGTAAATGGTTTGTTTTGTATTTTTATTTTTTATTTTTTTCCTTTACTCCCAGGGAGCCTGAAATTTTCTACTGCTGCTTTTTTAAATTAAAGCTAGAAAGGAAAACAAAGTTAGAAAGAGAGAAGAGAAAAGAGAAAAGTGAGAGAGAAGTTTAGTTAGAGAGAAGTTAGAGAGAAGTGAGAAAAGAGAAGTTAGGGAAAAGAGAGAAATTAGAGAAGTTAGAGAAAAGAGAAGTTAGAGAGAAGAGAAAAGAGAGAGAAGAGAAAAGAGAGAGAAGAGAAAAGAGAGAAAAGAGAAAAGAGAGAAGAGAGAAAAGAGAGAAAAGAGAAAAGTTAGAGAGAAGAGAGAAATGAGAGAAAAGAGAAATTAGAGAGAAAAGAGAAAAGTTAGAGAGAAAAGAGAAAAGTTAGAGAGAAAAGAGAAATTAGAGAGAAAAGAGAAAAGTTAGAGAGAAGAGAGAAATGAGAGAAAAGAGAAATTAGAGAGAAAAGAGAAAAGTTAGAGAGAAGAGAGAAGTTAGAGAGAAGAGAGAAGTTAGAGAAAAGAGAAGTTAGAGAAAAGAGAAGTTAGAGAAAAGAGAAGTTAGAGAAAAGAGAAAAGTTAGAGAAGAGAGAAGAGAGAAAAGAGAGAAGAGAGAAAAGCAATAAGACTGCAAAGCGAGAGAAGAGAAAAGCAAGAGAAGACAGAAAATTAGAGAGAGAAAAATAAGAGACAGAGAATAGAAAGAAGACAAGACAGAAAAGAAGAGAACACAGAGACAGAAAGAGAAAAGAAGACAGACAGAGAAACCAAGACAGAGAGAAAGGAAATGGAGGGTGAGAAAATGAAGGATGAGAGTTACAGGAAAAAGAGATTGGTGGGGATTAGAGTTAAAGTGAAAACTCAGAGCAGAGGGAAAAAAGAAAATACTAAGAGCAAAAAGGACAAACCAAGGAAAAGGAGAAAACAGAGAAACAGAAGCAACAAGAGCAAGGGTGAAAGTTATGAGGAAAAAGAAAGAAGGTACAAAGTATAAGCAAAAGAGGGCAAAATAAATACAGTCAAACAAAAAATGAAAATACACAAATAATAGAAGGAAGGGGATGGAAACATAGTTACAGAAGCAGAGACAGTGTCAGAAGGAGTGAGAAACAGAAACAAAGGGATAGAGACAGATGGAAGTTACATTAGAGATAGAAAAGGAAAGTGAAGAGCAACTGGAAGAAATACAGTGGAAAGAAAATACAAAACCACACCAAAAAAACACAGGAGCCACAATGGGGGTAGGGAAGGACAGGGGATATCTTTATTAGGGGGGATTTTACTGGATTGAGTGAATGATTTTATTTATACATCACCAAAATACATTTAAACAGTGTACACAAATGTAAATACAAATAGAAGCCATACACACACTGGTACAAGTCAAATTGCAATACAGAGCAATACAGAGCAATACAGAGCAATACAGAGCAATACACAGCAATACACAGCAATACACAGCAATACACAGCAATACAGAGCAATACACAGCAATACACAGCAATACACAGCAATACACAGCAATACACAGCAATACACAGCAATACACAGCAATACACAGCAATACACAGCAATACACAGCAATACACAGCAATACACAGCAATACACAGCAATACACCATATAATCAAAATAAAAAAAGGTTAATTTATGATTACAGGAAACCCAAAACAACAAAACCACAGAGAAAACTACATTCATCTACCACACACACTCCCTTCAGATAGCACAAAACCTCACCATCCCTCTCATCACAACTGCTAAATTACACCCCAGAAATCAGTGGTCCTTGGGAACGTGGTTCCCGGGAGCCTGCAAAAAATCCTCCTGCCTGACGAAAACCCCGGTCCCTGGAGGGTCCGCGCCCAAACTTTGGCGATGAACGTCGCCTCGCGGACCGACCGGGACCGAGGGAAAAAAAACCCAGCCGGGGGGGAAAAAAAAAAAACCCCCCGGCTGGGGATTTTTTATTCTAAATTTAAAAATGAGTTGAAAAACCTGCAAAACCAAAAGCCATACAAGGTTACAACCCTACAGCCCTTCAACACACACACATCCTTCAGCTGACAGACAAACCCACACTGATTCACACATCAACCGCTCAGCTAACCCTCTGCAAGCATTCACACCGCTCCTCGGGAACGCGGTTCCCGGGAGCCTGCAAAAAATCCTCCTGCCTGACGAAAACCCCGGTCCCTGGAGGGTCCGCGCCCAAACTTTGGCGATGAACGTCGCCTCGCGGACCGACCGGGACCGAGGGAAAAAAAACCCAGCCGGGGGGAAAAAAAAAAAAAACCCCCCGGCTGGGGATTTTTTATTCTAAATTTAAAAATGAGTTGAAAAACCTGCAAAACCAAAAGCCATACAAGGTTACAACCCTACAGCCCTTCAACACACACACATCCTTCAGCTGACAGACAAACCCACACTGATTCACACATCAACCGCTCAGCTAACCCTCTGCAAGCATTCACACCGCTCCTCGGGAACGCGGTTCCCGGGAGCCTGCAAAAAATCCTCCTGCCTGACGAAAACCCCGGTCCCTGGAGGGTCCGCGCCCAAACTTTGGCGATGAACGTCGCCTCGCGGACCGACCGGGACCGAGGGAAAAAAAACCCAGCCGGGGGGAAAAAAAAAAAAACCCCCCGGCTGGGGATTTTTTATTCTAAATTTAAAAATGAGTTGAAAAACCTGCAAAACCAAAAGCCATACACACAAGGGTAAATCCAGTCAGCATGCGCTCACACACGCAGGAACGAGGGGAGGCAGACAGACACGCTCGCTTGCTCCCACACACGCCCGCACCCTCTTCCGACTTACACGCTCGCTGCGGCCCTTACTCACGACTCTGAGGAACGTGCTTTGACGCATCTTCTCGCTGCTGCTCCTTGACTTCAAATGGTAGATTCCAGGAAAATCGGTAGCCTCGGGGACCTGTGAGACGACAGGAAGGGATCAATGAGCGGGTATCTGACAGCTAGGACTTGTCCCCACTCTGGACCTATAAATTTCCTACCCAAAATCCCACAAGACACAGATGAACAGTAAAGCTTTTATAACTGTTCTACCTAACTGTGACTACATGCCAGGGCAAGGCAGCTCCGATCATAATTGGTACAATATAAATACACACAATATAAGCTGACGCATACATTGCAAGTGTACACATAGGGTAAGTACACAGAATGTAAGGCGACGCACACAGTATTAGTACATACAGTATAAGCCAGCATAGGTACATGCAATCTAAGTACAGACAGCATAAGCCAACACAGGTACATACAATGAAAGTACACACAGCATAAGCCATCACAGGTACATACAATATACACCAACAGAGGTACATACTATGTAAGTACATACAGCATAAGCCAACACAGGAACACACAATATAAGTACATAGAGTATAAGCCAGCATACGTACACACAATATTGGTACATACAGTATAAGCCAGCATAGCTACATGCAATCTAAGTACAGACAGCATAAGCCAACACAGGTACATACAATATACACCAACACAGGTACATACTATGTAAGTACATACAGCATAAGCCAACACAGGTACACACAATATAAGTACATAGAGTATAAGCCAGCATAGGTACACACAATATTGGTACATAAAATAGAAGCCAACATAGGTACATACAACATAAAGCAGGACTTAGGATAGCTATCTGCAAGATTAATTTTTGAGACCTATATCCTTTGAGAAGATGGAACCGATAGAACTACTGAAGTCACCTGAGGAAGGATTAAGATGCTCCCACTAGAAGTCCAAGAGAATGGCATGGAAAAAAGGCACTACCAAAGCTGGTAGTGAGAAGGAACATGGATAACATCTTCTGTAACCCTTCCTGGCTCAAAGAGTAAAAAGGTAAAAATGCCGGAATAAGGAATATCCGGAAAGGAACGTGAGTAAAATAAGAGCGACATGGCACGGAGTGGTGCCCACAAAGGGTCGAGATGTAACAAAGGCCTGTGACGTGGAAGAAGATGGACGCACACTATGTAACACAGACACGGACGATGTAACAGACATGGATGACCTAACACAGAGACAAGTGGCAACTTTCCACTTAGGGACCTGAGATTCCTAGCGCAAGATGAACCAGAGGCTGATGACTCCAAAGGAAAGGAAGCCCTATGACAATAGCGTGTGTTAATGAAATGTAACTCATTAAAAGCACTCAGTGCTAAAGCAGTTGAGAAGATGCTCAAGAGGCTCAGCGAGCCTAGAAAAGGAAGTGGACGGCCGAGTGATCGTGGCTATAGCTGCGGACCCGAAGGCGAGCTCCTGGGGAGAAAGATCCGTGACGATGCCGAGTCGAGGAAGGCTGACGACGCAAAGTTCGTGACGCTGTGGAGAGGGGTCGGAACTGCCCTGCCCGGCAAAGGCTCTGATGAAGCTGAAGAGAAAGCCTCACCCTTTACTTCCAGAGGACCCGTCCCGCTACAGACCTCTCCGCTAAGCTAACATGAAACGGCCCCCTGTGATACTAAAGGTTTTTCCCCTTCCCCGACCACGGGCCCCGACACTTAGCTTTCGCAGGAGGAGGGGACAAAATCCATCCTCGGTTGGACGTGGATGTGGAGGCTTTCTCGATGTGTGTGCTTTGGCGCTGCCGTTTCCGAGCTTTGGCTAAGAGCCTCCTCAGAGTACCTAAGACAAAACAGAAAAAGTGACTATTGTCCTCAAAACCGGTAATCCCCGGGAGTGCTATGCACCACCGCCCCGGCTCACCTCAAGTCTCGCTTTGAATCCGGAAGGGGCGCAGAAGATACCTGCAAAAACAAAAGGCGCAGGCTTAGCATGCTGCTGCGTAACACTCGCCTATGAGTCGGCCTGCCTAAACCCCGACTCACCTGCCCTCCTGTGTTCCTTGGCATGCCTAGGGCAGGGAGACAACCTGGAAAGAAACAGAGGAGAAAAGCATGCTGAGATACTGTGAAAACACAACATCCCTACCCTGACAAGGATGCCACAGCAGTACCTTAAGCTTGCACCCACCTGGCATGGGCGTGCTCGGCCAAGATAGATTGCAAAGGGGCCACCTAAAACAAAAAAAAAAACAAGTGGACATACTTAGACCAGCATCAGAAACTGAGACTACAGCAATAAAAACTGCTTCAGTATGCTACTCAATGCTCACCTTGCCCACTCAGCCTTGACTACAGCTCTCACCCTTGAATTCCTAAAAAGAGAGACAAAGAACACTACGGTGACACGTATCAATTATACTCCCTCTACAGAGGAAAGCAGTAACTAACCTGCTCGTGTGAATCCCCTCACACGGGATGGGGCCCTCTGGCCCAGATTTCATTCAACTGAATCTGAAAAAAACGTTAGGACAAGAGTCACACTGTTGCAGGACAACTTAAGAGCTCCAGATGCCCTGTGTCCATCTACAAAGCCTATCTGGAGTCCAACTACACCCCACATTACACATTCCAAGTCCCCGGGCCCTCTCCTATCGCACCAGGCTATGCGGCAGGGCAGAGCAGCCCCGGCACAAATGTGTGCTGACACCCGTGACACAGGACAGACAGGACAGGACACACAACGGGGACACAACAGGAACAGAAATCTCTTGGCAAGGAAAACGGCTGCAAGGACTGAGAGAACGCAACAGGAGATGACTGAGTTCAAACTGACGGTGAGCTGATGAGGCTCAGAGAACACTGCAGGAAGAAGATGCTAACTGAATGATTGATTCCAAGAACAGTAAAGATGGATGCCGAGGAATCCTATGGTCAGAATCCTCTGCCTGCCCTCACATTCTTTCAAGCCCTAATCCACCATAATGGATCCAGGTGGGGCACAGCTGTCCGTACAGCTCAGAACAAGACCTGACAAGACATCTGACTGGATGCTTCCAAAGAGAGAACTTTTGACTGGGGAGCTCAGACAGGTATCAGAATTGCATCTCTGGCCTGCGTGCCAGGCCAAAGAATGCAGAGATCACAGATGCTAACAATGATGCCAAGGCTTCTGACAGGCCTCTCAAAGTGCTAAGGTAAAAGACAGGAGATACACAAACAACACATAATGCACAGCAGACAAGTGACACCAGACACACCGGGACTGCTCTGCCCTGAACACCTCAGCACTGTGATCAAAAGTGAGACTTGGCTTTCATGGGGCCTAAGGGGCCACTTCATGGACACCCCCCCACCGCCAAATTGGACTCAAAAACCCCTCCCAGTAATTCCCAAACCAGCACCCTGCCTTCATCCCCTCTGTGGGTCATAGCCCTCTACTTATCTCTCAGACATGTGGGGATGCCGGTCCGTGTCAGGTGCAAAGAAAGGCCACCTCATCAGCTGGGAAGGTCCTGCTGTCACCGGGCTGGTGTCTCTCAGACAGCTAGAGTAAAGAGAACCAAACATCAGTGCCTGATCTTGGCACCCCATCGGCCAAAACCCCACCAGTCTGCTACTCACCCTGCTCCTAGGAAGGCCCGGCACCTGCTAACTCTGACCCTCTGCCATGGATGCAATGCATCTGCACCTGAAAGAAAGTTAGAACACGTGTCAAACACCACCAGGATAACTCACAAGCTGCAAACACCTTAGGTCCATCTAGGAATAGCATCTAGAGTCCAAATACACCCAAATTACAAATTTCAACTCCCCAGGCTTGGCCTATTGCAGCAGGCTACGCAGCACAGCAGAACAGCTCTGGCACCAAGGTGTGGAGACACCCGTGAGAGAGAACGTGAAAAATGGGGGGAAGATTAAACACGACACAGGATGCTTGTGGTGAGGGCTTAGAGGTGGGAAGGCAAAAGGGACCCCAAAGACACACTAGGTAAAACTGCACACCGGACAACACGACACAAACCAGAGCTGCTCTGCAATGCCCACCTGAAAGCTGCCATCAAAAGTAGAGTGTCATCCTTTAGCTGTCCTAAGAGGTCCTTAGGAAAGATCTCTTTTCCCTCAGCTAATTTTTAAATCTGCCCCAAAAACTGCCAACCCACTACTCTCCAATGGTCCCATCTCCAGCCCATGGGCGCCAACTTATCTTTTGGATGATCGGTGATGGGAATCCACGTTGCACCTGAAATGAGTCTGCTTCAGAGAGCCTCGTGATGGCCTGTGAGCCTCTCGGTCAGCTACAATAAAGAAAACCAAAACCAAAGAATGAGTCCAGAGTTATGCGGGCCAAATCCCAGCCAGTCAGCTACTTGCCCTCTCCTGAGTGTGCCTGGCTCCTTCAGAATCCAGCCTCATCCTGATTCCATGGCTGCAGCTTTTATTGGGAGTGGCACCTGGGTTAGAAAAAGGCAAAGTTAAATGGCATTCCTGTGAGTGCAGTGGATGACTCTGTGTGCTCTAAGACATGGGAGTGCCTCTGCTAGAAGCCTTGTGGGGGGGGGCCCTCAAATAAACAAATAAACACCCTTTCTCACCCTGCTGCCTGCAAACCCCCTCCCAAGAACTCCTAACTGGATACCTGCTCACCCTCCCTCTCCCACTCACAATCCTCAACTCACCTGAGGCCTCAATCTCAAACATCATCCTTGACACTGGGCAGATCCCTCTTGTGACATGATCAAGCTGCTGAAAAAGGTGTTGTTCTTGAGAGCTGAGCAATAACAACCACTTCTCTCCACGGCCCACCTTGACTGCTGCTATCCAGATTCACTTCCTAAAAAGAAAGACAAAGAAGTGAGCTCTAACAGAGTCACCATGTACACTTCTGCTCCACAGACAAATGGGGCCTCACCTGCTCGGGGGAATCCCCTCACCCGGGATGGGGCCCTCTGGCCCAGATTTAATTCATCTGAATCTGAAAAAAACGTTAGGACAAGAGTCACACTGTTGCAGGACAACTTAAGAGCTCCAGATGTCCTGTGTCCATCTACAAATCCCATCTGGAGTCCAACTACACCCCACATTACACATTCCAAGTCCCCGGGCCCTCTCCTATCGCACCAGGCTATGCGGCAGGGCAGAGCAGCCCCGGCACAAATGTGTGCTGACACCCGTGACACAGGACAGGACGTGACAGACAACGGGGACACAACACAGACAGAAACCTCTAGGCCGGGAAAATGGCTGCAGGGACTGAGAGAATGCAAAAGGAGATGACCCACCTGAGACCAATGGTGAGCTGATGAGGCTCAGAGAACACTGCAGGAAGAAGATGCTAACTACTGTTCTTGGAATCAATCATTCAAAGATGGATGCCTAGGAATCCTATGGTCAGAATCCTCTGCCTGCCCTCACATTCTTTCAAGCCCTAATCCACCATAATGGATCCAGGTGGGGCACAGCTGTCCGTACAGCTCAGAACAAGACCTGACAAGACATCTGACTGGATGCTTCCAAAGACAGAAGAGAGTCTGATGCCTGTCTGAGCTCCCGAGTCAAAAGTTCTATGGCCTGGGTGCCAGGCCAAGGAATGCAGAGATCACAGATGCTAACAATGATGCCAAGGTTTCTGACAGGCCCCTCAAAGTGCTAAGGTAAAAGACAGGAGATACACAAACAACACATAATGCACAGCAGACAAGTGACACCAGACACACCGGGACTGCTCTGCCCTGAACACCTCAGCACTGTGATCAAAAGTGAGACTTGGCTTTCATGAGGCCTAAGGTGCCACTTCATGGACAACCCCCCACCGCCAAATTGGACTCAAAAACCCCTCCCAGTAATTCCCAAACCAGCACCCTGCCTTCATCCCCTCTGTGGGTCATAGCCCTCTACTTATCTCTCAGATATCGGGGGATGATGGTCCATGTCAGGTGCAAAGAAAGGCCACCTCGTCAGCTGCGAAGGTCCTGCTGCCACCAGGCTGGTATCACTCACACAGCTGTAGTAAAGAAAACCAAATATCAGTGCCTGATGCTGGCAGCCTAGTGCCCAAAACCCCACCCTTCTGCTACTCACGGTGCTCCTAGAAAGGCACAGCTACTCGGGCCACACACTCATCGGACATGCTCAGAGACCGAGGCCATCGTCACAGGAGACACCTGGTTAAAAACAGATGAAATGATTTCCCAGGGCTGAAACATGAACAAACCCACACTCCTGCTCCCTATTTCCCCAACTCACAACAACATCGTGGCAGTTGCCGAAGGCCACACAGATGACACCATTAAGTAGAAAATTCAGGGCTTCATCACCAGGTCCTGTAATATATCCACAGGGCTCACATGAGCCGGAAACCCAGTGCATCGGGCAGGTGGTTACAGAGGCCTAGCATGCTCCGAGTGGATTGCCTAAAGGGTAAAAACAGGAATGGAAACTTAGAGCTGCAGCACACATTGACAGCTCAGCAGTAACAAGTACTTCTCTGCACTGCTCACCTTGACTGCTGGTAGCCAGATTTATTTCCTAAAACAAAAGAAAAAGACCAGTGCTGTAATAAAGTCATCAGAACGCTTCTGCTGCAGAGAAAAATGATGCCTCACCTGCTCGGGGGAATCTCGTCACCCAGGATGGGGCCCTCTGACAGAGATTTTATCCATCTGAATCTGAAAAAAAAGTTAGGACAAGAGTCACACTGTTGCAGGATAACTTAAGAGCTCCAGAGATCCCGTATCCATCTACAAATCCCATCTGGAGTCCACCTGCACCCCACATTACACATTCCAAGTCCCCGGGCCCTCTCCTATTGCACCAGGCTATGCGGCAGGGCAGAGCAGCCCCGGCACAAATGTGTGCTGACACCCGTGACACAGGACAGGACTTGACAGACAACAGGGACACAACACAGACAGAAACCTCTAGGCCAGGAAAATGGCTGCAAGGACTGAGAAAATGCAAAAGGAGATGACCCACCTGAGACCAATGGTAACCTGATGAGGCTCAGAGAACACTGGAGGAAGAAGATGCTAACTACTGTTCTTGGAATCAATCATTCAAAGATGGATGCCTAGGAATCCTATGGTCAGAATCCTCTGCCTGCCCTCACATTCTTTCAAGCCCTAATCCACCATAATGGATCCAGGTGGGGCACAGCTGTCCGTACAGCTCAGAACAAGACATCTGACTGGATGCTTCCCAAGACAGAAGAGAGTCTGATGCCTGTCTGAGCTCCCGAGTCAAAAGTTCTATGGCCTAGGTGCCAGGCCAAAGAATGCAGAGATCACAGATGCTAACAATGATGCCAAGGCTTCTGACAGGCCCCTCAATGTGCTAAGGTAAAAGACAGGAGATACACAAACAACACATAATGCACAGCAGACAAGTGACACCAGACACACCGGGACTGCTCTGCCCTGAACACCTCAGCACTGAGATCAAAAGTGAGACTTGGCTTTCATGGGGCCTAAGGGGCCACTTCATGGACACCCCCCCACCGCCAAATTGGACTCAAAAACCCCTCCCAGTAATTCCCAAACCAGCACCCTGCCTTCATCCCCTCTGTGGGTCATAGCCCTCTACTTATCTCTCAGACATGTGGGGATGCCGGTCCGTGTCAGGTGCAAAGAAAGGCCACCTCGTCAGCTGGGAAGGTCCTGCTGTCACCGGGCTGGTGTCTCTCAGACAGCTAGATTAAAGAGAACCAAACATCAGTGCCTGATCTTGGCACCCCATCGGCCAAAACCCCACCAGTCTGCTACTCACCCTGCTCCTAGGAAGGCCCGGCACCTGCTAACTCTGACCCTCTGCCATGGATGCAATGCATCTGCACCTGAAAGAAAGTTAGAACACGTGTCAAACACCACCAGGATAACTCACAAGCTGCAAACACCTTAGGTCCATCTAGGAATAGCATCTAGAGCCCAAGTACAGCCTCCATTACAAATTTACACTCCCCAGGGCTTGTCCCATTGCAGCTGGCCGTGCGGCAGGGCAGAACAGCTCCGGCACCCGTATGTGTGCAGACACCCGTGACACAGAACGTGACAAACAGGGGGACATCAAACACCACACATCATGCTTGTGGTGAGGGCCTCGAGGGAAGAAGGCAAAAGGGACCCCAAAGTCACGCTAGGGAACACGGCACACCGGAAACCACGACACAAACCAGAGCTGTTCTGCACTGCCCGCCTGAAAGCTGCCATCAAAATTAGAGCCTCCTCCTCTAGCTGTCCTAAAACCCCCTTGTGAAGAAGATTGCTTTGCCCTCAGCTAACTTGTAAATCTGTCCATTAACTCCCAATCTTCTACCCTCCCATCTCCAAGCTGCGGCCCCCAACTTATCTTTTGGATGATCAGCAGTGACGGGAACCCAGGTGGCACCTGAAATGAGTCTGCCTCGGATGGCCCTGTGATGACCTGATATCCTTTCGGTCAACTACAAGAGAAAAAAAACAAATCCAAAGTTTAAATACAGAGTTAGGTGGGCCAAATCCCAGCAAGGGAACTACTTGTGCTCTCCTGAGTGTGCCTGGCTCTTTCAGGCTCCAAGTTCATCCTGACTCCAAGGCTGTGGCTTCTATTACAAGTGGCACCTGAATTTGGAAAAAGCCAAATTAAATGGCATTCCTGTGAGTGCAGTGGATGATCTTTGTGAAGGAGACATGAGAATGTCTCTGCTATGTTTCTGAAAAACCTGTAGTGGGGGTGCCCTCAAATAAACACCCTTTCTCACCCTGCTGCCTTCAAGCCCCCCCTCAAGAACTCCCAACTGGATTCCTGCTCACCCTCCCTTGTCCTACTCACAATCCTCAAGTCACCTGAGGCCTTAATCTCAAACATATTCTTGGACACTGGGAAGATGCCCCTTGTCACAGAAGTAATCTGCTGAAAAAAGTAATGGAATTGACACCACCTGGAATCTCTGAAAGCTGCACTCCTCCAATAAACAATAAAAAACCATAATGAGAACAAAACCAGAAAACACAAATGCGCTTCATCACCCCTAAACACAAAACCCAAAATCACAAACTTAAATACTCCCTGTATTTCGTAGTTTTTCTTCACAGTATTTTCCAAGCCTCTGTTGCTTCAAATGCCCAGGAACACCTGCTTGCTGGAAACAAGTTGAGATGAGCTGAAAAAGCCTCTTCACTGAAATGATAAGAGAGCTCTTACCCCAGCTCATCCCAGGGAGGGAATGAAGCCCCTCAGCCAAGGCTGGGGTTAATATACCCCTGATGGTGCCCGCCTCTCATTCCCATGATGCCTGGGAAAAGGGAGGGGACTAATCCCACCGGGTATAAAATCCCTCAGAGCAGATGCAGCAGTTTGGCTCCTCTGACTCGGATTCAAGGGGAGTAACGGGTTTGTTATAGAAGAAAACTCTTCAGAGAAACAACAGTGGTTGCCTTTTCCTCAATGACTACTTGCAGCAGGTGAAGAAAAAACTGGTAAGACATAAAACTTTGTGTTAAGGTTACATAGGTGCATAAATGGGGTAATTTGCTGATACCTTACATGATTATTCTTTGGTGGTTGCTAGGTAGAACATCAAGTATGACTAAGTAGGATGAAGAAGAGTGATAATGAGATGAATAGCCTAAGTCTCATGGGGACTCCTAATTAGGCCTATCTACATTAGAAAGAAAAATGAGAAAAAAAACCTCCTCGGCGGCTTACGTGTTAAATGCACGCCAGTCTCGTTCTTGTCTAAGATAGCTGGGCCAAAGGCACAGAAGAAAGTGGCCAGCAATGAATATTTAAATTCTAAAAATGCTGAAAAAGACAGAGCTTCCTTCCAGGGAACCTGTAAAAATCAGAAATCGGGGCAGTTATCTCTGCTGAAACTGATAAAATGGCAAATAAATCAATTCTACCCTATAATTTATTCTCCAAAAATACTGGGAAAAAAAGGGTTCTCCTCAATTTAAATCTCTCCAGCAATGAAAAAACAGATTTTTTGCCGTTAATAAAAACCCTTAACAACAAGGGACAGCTGGGGAAGGTTTTCATGAGGTGCTTAAGACTCACAAAGCAACCTGACTTTACAGTGGTGGTGGCTTGTGTCTGGGAGACATCTGGCTCGATGCACAATCTTCAGCAAGGGGCTGCCCGCTCTGGGCCATAGACTTCTAAACACCGGTGCTGGCCCTTGTCCCTGACAAAGAAAACTAACTAGCCTGGGTTCAGAAAGGTAGTTTGCAAGGGGCACTTGTCACCACCAAATTACCTTGAGTTATCACTGCTGCCAGCTTGGACCTGGAAGGGATGTTTCACAAAATAGAATTTCAGCAGGCAGGACACCGCTCTGGGCTATGGCCCGTGAACACAAACACCGGCCCTTTTCCCTGGCGAGCAAAACTCACCGGCCCGGATTCACAGGAGGCGCTTGGCAATGACCACGCAGCCGGATTTTGGAGTGGTGCTGGTGCGGGCTTTAGAGGCATGCTATGCACTGCAAAATATGAGGAGTCGGCTGAGCTGGTGGCGCCTGAGCCCTTAACAAAAATGCCAGCCCTTTTCCTAGGTAAACAAAAGTAACCGGTCCAGGTTCCTGGTGTCCCTTTGCAGAAGACACTTGATACTGTTAATGCAGCCTGAGTGTTCACTGGCGCTAGCTTGGGTCTGCAAGGCATCTGGTGCAATGCAGAATTTTAGCAGCCGGACGGCTGCTCCGGGCCACAGGCCCCCAAACACGAAAGCCGGCTCTTTGCCCTGGAAAGAAAATGCAAGAGACTAGGTTCCTGATGGTAAAGAGCAATAGTACCTTAGCACACCAGGTTCATGTGGCAGATGGCAGGAGACACGTGCCGAGGTCAAATGGCTGGAGTTGGGACTGGTGCCAGCTTGGGTCTGCTAGGCGTATTTGGCAATGCAGCATGTCAGCAGGCAGCCGGCCACTAACAGCCCCTGGGCCTCCTGAACACCAATGCCGCCCTTTACACAGCTAAGTGTAACTCACCAGCTCAGGTTTCTGATGGCAGGGTGCTGCAGGCATTTCTGACTCTCAAACCAGCCTGACTTTGCAGTGGTGGCAGCTTGCGTCCAGGAGGCATCCTGCGCAAGGCGGAATTTCAGAAGGCAGCCGGTCACTCCATGCCACAGGCCCCTTAAAATTAGTGCTACCCTTTTCCCAGGTAAGCAAACCTCAGCAGCCCAGGTTGGTGTGGCAGATTGCTGCAGGCGCTTGGGACTCTGAAACCAGCCTGATTTTTTGGTCGTAGCAACTTTGGTCCGGGAGGCATCCTGCACAACGCAGAACATCAGGTGGCAGACGGCCGGTCACTCCGGGCCACAGGCCCCTGAACACTAGTGCTGACCCTTTTCCCAGGTAAGCACAACTCAGCAGTCCAGGTTCATGTGGCAGATGGCAGGAGACACGTGCCGAGGCCAAAGGGCTGGAGTTGGAACTGGTGCCAGCTTGGGTCTGCACGGCGTATTTGGCAATGCAGCATTTCAGCAGGCAGCCGGCCACTAACGGCCCCTGGGCCTCCTGAACACCAATGCCGCCCTTTAAACAGCTAAGTGTAACTCACCAGCTCAGGTTGCTGATGGCAGGGTGCTGCAGGCATTTCTGACTCTGAAACCAGCCTGACTTTGCAGTGGTGGCAGCTTGGATCCACGAGGCATCCTGCGCAATGCGGACATTCAGCAGACAGCCGGTCACTCCGGGCCACAGGCCCCTGAACACTAGTGCTGACCCTTTTCCCAGGTAAGCAAACCTCAGCAGCCCAGGTTGGTGTGGCAGATTGCTGCAGGCGCTTGGGACTCTGAAACCAGCCTGATTTTGTGGTGGTAGCAACTTTGGTCCGGGAGGCATCCTGCACAACGCAGAACATCAGGTCACAGACAGCCGGTCACTCAGGGCCACAGGGCCCCTAAAACAAGTGCTGACCCTTTTCCCAGGTAAGCAAACCTCAGCAGCCCAGGTTCGTGTGCCAGATTGCTGCAGGCGCTTCGGACTCTGAAACCAGCCTGATTTTTTGGTGATAGGAACTTTGGTCCAGGAGGCATCCTGCACAACGCAGAACATCAGGTGGCAGACGGCCGGTCACTCAGGGCCACAGGCCCCTGAACACTAGTGCTGACCCTTTTCCCAGGTAAGCAAACCTCAGCAGTCCAGGTTCATGTGGCACATGGCAGGAGACACGTGCCGAGGCCAAAGGGCTGGAGTTGGAACTGGTGCCAGCTTGGGTCTGCACGGCGTATTTGGCAATGCAGCATTTCAGCAGGCAGCCGGCCACTAAGGGCCCCTGGGCACACGAGAGAAATGCCACCCTCTACACAAGGAAGTGTAACTCACCAGCTCAGGTTTCTGTTCGCAGGGTGCTGCAGCCATGTGTGACTCTCAAGCCTGCCTGACTAAAAGGTGGTGGCAGCTTGCATGCCGGAGGCATCCTGCTCAAGGCCGAATTTCAGCAGGCAGACGGCCACTAAGGGCCCCTGGGCACAGAATACCAATGCCAAATCTACACAAGGAAGTGTAACTCACCAGCTCAGTTTCCTGATGGCAGGTTGCTGCAGGCATTTGTGACTCTCAAACCAGCCTGACTTTGCAGTGGTGGTAGCTTGGATCCACGAGGCATCCTGCGCAATGCGGAATTTCAGCAGGCAGCCGGTCACTCCGGGCCACAGGCCCCTGAACACTAGTGCTGACCCTTTTCCCAGGTAAGCAAACCTCAGCACACCAGGTTCATGTGGCAGATGGCAGGAGACACGTGCCGAGGTCAAATGGCTGGAGTTGGAACTGGTGCCAGCTTGGGTCTGCACGGCGTATTTGGCAATGCAGCATTTCAGCAGGCATCCGGCCACTAACAGCCCCTGGGCCTCCTGAACAACAATGCCGCCCTTTACACAGGGAAGTGTTACTCACCAGCTCAGGTTTCTGATGGCAGGGTGCTGCAGGCATTTCTGACTCTCAAACCAGCCTGACTTTGCAGTGGTGGCAGCTTGCGTCCAGGCGGCATCCTGCGCAATCCGGACATTCAGCAGACAGCCGGTCGCTCCGGGCCACAGGCCCCTGAACACTAGTGCTGACCCTTTTCCCAGGTAAGCAAACCTCAGCAGCCCAGGTTGGTGTGGCAGATTGCTGCAGGCGCTTGGGACTCTGAAACCAGCCTGATTTTATGGTGGTAGGAACTTTGGTCCGGGAGGCATCCTGCACAACGCAGAACATCAGGTGGCAGACGGCCGGTCACTCAGGGCCACAGGGCCCCTGAACACTAATGCTGACCCTTTTCCCAGGTAAGCAAAACTCAGCACACCAGGTTCATGTGGCACATGGCAGGAGACACGTGCCGAGGCCAAAGGGCTGGAGTTGGAACTGGTGCCAGCTTGGGTCTGCACGGCGTATTTGGCAATGCAGCATTTCAGCAGGCAGCCGGCCACTAAGGGCCCCTGGGCACACGAGAGAAATGCCACCCTCTACACAAGGAAGTGTAACTCACCAGCTCAGGTTTCTGTTCGCAGGGTGCTGCAGCCATGTGTGACTCTCAAGCCTGCCTGACTAAAAGGTGGTGGCAGCTTGCATGCCAGAGGCATCCTGCGCAAGGCCGAATTTCAGCAGGCAGCCGGCCACTAACGGCCCCTGGGCACAGAATACCAATGCCAAATCTACACAAGGAAGTGTAACTCACCAGTTCAGGTTTCTGATGGCAGGTTTCTGCAGGCATTTCTGACTCTCAAACCAGCCTGACTTTGCAGTGGTGGCAGCTTGCGTCCAGGAGGCATCCTGCGCAAGGCGGAATTTCAGAAGGCAGCCGGTCACTCCACGCCACAGGCCCCTTAAAATTAGTGCTACCCTTTTCCCAGGTAAGCAAACCTCAGCAGCCCAGGTTGGTGTGGCAGATTGCTGCAGGCGCTTGGGACTCTGAAACCAGCCTGATTTTTTGGTCGTAGCAACTTTGGTCCGGGAGGCATCCTGCACAACGCAGAACATCAGGTGGCAGACGGCCGGTCACTCCGGGCCACAGGCCCCTGAACACTAGTGCTGACCCTTTTCCCAGGTAAGCACAACTCAGCAGTCCAGGTTCATGTGGCAGATGGCAGGAGACACGTGCCGAGGCCAAAGGGCTGGAGTTGGAACTGGTGCCAGCTTGGGTCTGCTAGGCGTATTTGGCAATGCAGCATTTCAGCAGGCAGCCGGCCACTAACGGCCCCTGGGCCTCCTGAACAACAATGCCGCCCTTTACACAGCTAAGTGTAACTCACCAGCTCAGGTTTCTGATGGCAGGGTGCTGCAGGCATTTCTGACTCTCAAACCAGCCTGACTTTGCAGTGGTGGCAGCTTGGATCCACGAGGCATCCTGCGCAATGCGGACATTCAGCAGACAGCCGGTCGCTCCGGGCCACAGGCCCCTGAACACTAGTGCTGACCCTTTTCCCAGGTAAGCAAACCTCAGCAGCCCAGGTTGGTGTGGCAGATTGCTGCAGGCGCTTGGGACTCTGAAACCAGCCTGATTTTTTGGTCGTAGCAACTTTGGTCCGGGAGGCATCCTGCACAACGCAGAACATCAGGTGGCAGACGGCCGGTCACTCCGGGCCACAGGCCCCTGAACACTAGTGCTGACCCTTTTCCCAGGTAAGCACAACTCAGCAGTCCAGGTTCATGTGGCAGATGGCAGGAGACACGTGCCGAGGCCAAAGGGCTGGAGTTGGAACTGGTGCCAGCTTGGGTCTGCACGGCGTATTTGGCAATGCAGCATTTCAGCAGGCAGCCGGCCACTAACGGCCCCTGGGCCTCCTGAACACCAATGCCGCCCTTTACACAGCTAAGTGTAACTCACCAGCTCAGGTTTCTGATGGCAGGGTGCTGCAGGCATTTCTGACTCTGAAACCAGCCTGACTTTGCAGTGGTGGCAGCTTGGATCCACGAGGCATCCTGCGCAATGCGGACATTCAGCAGACAGCCGGTCACTCCGGGCCACAGGCCCCTGAACACTAGTGCTGACCCTTTTCCCAGGTAAGCAAACCTCAGCAGCCCAGGTTGGTGTGGCAGATTGCTGCAGGCGCTTGGGACTCTGAAACCAGCCTGATTTTGTGGTGGTAGCAACTTTGGTCCAGGAGGCATCCTGCACAACGCAGAACATCAGGTCACAGACAGCCGGTCACTCAGGGCCACAGGGCCCCTAAAACAAGTGCTGACCCTTTTCCCAGGTAAGCAAACCTCAGCAGCCCAGGTTCGTGTGCCAGATTGCTGCAGGCGCTTCGGACTCTGAAACCAGCCTGATTTTTTGGTGATAGGAACTTTGGTCCAGGAGGCATCCTGCACAACGCAGAACATCAGGTGGCAGACGGCCGGTCACTCAGGGCCACAGGCCCCTGAACACTAGTGCTGAACCTTTTCCCAGGTAAGCAAACCTCAGCAGTCCAGGTTCATGTGGCAGATGGCAGGAGACACGTGCCGAGGCCAAAGGGCTGGAGTTGGAACTGGTGCCAGCTTGGGTCTGCACGGCGTATTTGGCAATGCAGAAATTGCAGCAGGCAGCCGGCCACTAAGGGCCCCTGGGCACAGGAGAGAAATGCCACCCTCTACACAAGGAAGTGTAACTCACCAGCTCAGTTTCCTGATGGCAGGTTGCTGCAGGCATTTGTGACTCTTAAACCTGCCGGACCTTGCGGTGGTGGCAGCTTGGATCCACGAGGCATCCTGCGCAATGCGGAATTTCAGCAGGCAGCCGGTCGCTCCAGGCCACAGGCCCCTGAACACTAATGCTGACCCTTTTCCCAGGTAAGCAAACCTCAGCACACCAGGTTCATGTGGCACATGGCAGGAGACACGTGCCGAGGTCAAATGGCTGGAGTTGGAACTGGTGCCAGCTTGGGTCTGCACGGCGTATTTGGCAATGCAGCATTTCAGCAGGCATCCGGCCACTAACAGCCCCTGGGCCTCCTGAACACCAATGCCGCCCTTTACATAGGGAAGTGTTACTCACCAGTTCAGGTTTCTGATGGCAGGGTGCTGCAGGCATTTCTGACTCTCAAACCAGCCTGACTTTGCAGTGGTGGCAGCTTGCGTCCAGGCGGCATCCTGCGCAATCCGGACATTCAGCAGACAGCCGGTCGCTCCGGGCCACAGGCCCCTGAACACTAGTGCTGACCCTTTTCCCAGGTAAGCAAAACTCAGCACACCAGGTTCATGTGGCACATGGCAGGAGACACGTGCCGAGGCCAAAGGGCTGGAGTTGGAACTGGTGCCAGCTTGGGTCTGCACGGCGTATTTGGCAATGCAGCATTTCAGCAGGCAGCCGGCCACTAAGGGCCCCTGGGCACACGAGAGAAATGCCACCCTCTACACAAGGAAGTGTAACTCACCAGCTCAGGTTTCTGTTCGCAGGGTGCTGCAGCCATGTGTGACTCTCAAGCCTGCCTGACTAAAAGGTGGTGGCAGCTTGCATGCCAGAGGCATCCTGCGCAAGGCCGAATTTCAGCAGGCAGCCGGCCACTAACGGCCCCTGGGCACAGAATACCAATGCCAAATCTACACAAGGAAGTGTAACTCACCAGTTCAGGTTTCTGATGGCAGGTTTCTGCAGGCATTTCTGACTCTCAAACCAGCCTGACTTTGCAGTGGTGGCAGCTTGCGTCCAGGAGGCATCCTGCGCAAGGCGGAATTTCAGAAGGCAGCCGGTCACTCCACGCCACAGGCCCCTTAAAATTAGTGCTACCCTTTTCCCAGGTAAGCAAACCTCAGCAGCCCAGGTTGGTGTGGCAGATTGCTGCAGGCGCTTGGGACTCTGAAACCAGCCTGATTTTTTGGTCGTAGCAACTTTGGTCCGGGAGGCATCCTGCACAACGCAGAACATCAGGTGGCAGACGGCCGGTCACTCCGGGCCACAGGCCCCTGAACACTAGTGCTGACCCTTTTCCCAGGTAAGCACAACTCAGCAGTCCAGGTTCATGTGGCAGATGGCAGGAGACACGTGCCGAGGCCAAAGGGCTGGAGTTGGAACTGGTGCCAGCTTGGGTCTGCTAGGCATATTTGGCAATGCAGCATTTCAGCAGGCAGCCGGCCACTAACGGCCCCTGGGCCTCCTGAACACCAATGCCGCCCTTTACACAGCTAAGTGTAACTCACCAGCTCAGGTTTCTGATGGCAGGGTGCTGCAGGCATTTCTGACTCTGAAACCAGCCTGACTTTGCAGTGGTGGCAGCTTGGATCCACGAGGCATCCTGCGCAATGCGGACATTCAGCAGACAGCCGGTCACTCCGGGCCACAGGCCCCTGAACACTAGTGCTGACCCTTTTCCCAGGTAAGCAAACCTCAGCAGCCCAGGTTGGTGTGGCAGATTGCTGCAGGCGCTTGGGACTCTGAAACCAGCCTGATTTTGTGGGGGTAGCAACTTTGGTCCAGGAGGCATCCTGCACAACGCAGAACATCAGGTCACAGACAGCCGGTCACTCAGGGCCACAGGGCCCCTAAAACAAGTGCTGACCCTTTTCCCAGGTAAGCAAACCTCAGCAGCCCAGGTTGGTGTGGCAGATTGCTGCAGGCGCTTGGGACTCTGAAACCAGCCTGATTTTTTGGTGATAGGAACTTTGGTCCAGGAGGCATCCTGCACAACGCAGAACATCAGGTGGCAGACGGCCGGTCACTCAGGGCCACAGGCCCCTGAACACTAGTGCTGACCCTTTTCCCAGGTAAGCAAACCTCAGCAGTCCAGGTTCATGTGGCAGATGGCAGGAGACACGTGCCGAGGCCAAAGGGCTGGAGTTGGAACTGGTGCCAGCTTGGGTCTGCACGGCGTATTTGGCAATGCAGAAATTGCAGCAGGCAGCCGGCCACTAAGGGCCCCTGGGCACAGGAGAGAAATGCCACCCTCTACACAAGGAAGTGTAACTCACCAGCTCAGTTTCCTGATGGCAGGTTTCTGCAGGCATTTGTGACTCTTAAACCTGCCGGACCTTGCGGTGGTGGCAGCTTGGATCCACGAGGCATTCTGCGCAATGCGGAATTTCAGCAGGCAGCCGGTCGCTCCAGGCCACAGGCCCCTGAACACTAATGCTGACCCTTTTCCCAGGTAAGCAAACCTCAGCACACCAGGTTCATGTGGCAGATGGCAGGAGACACGTGCCGAGGTCAAATGGCTGGAGTTGGAACTGGTGCCAGCTTGGGTCTGCACGGCGTATTTGGCAATGCAGCATTTCAGCAGGCATCCGGCCACTAACAGCCCCTGGGCCTCCTGAACACCAATGCCGCCCTTTACACAGCTAAGTGTAACTCACCAGCTCAGGTTTCTAATGGCAGGGTGCTGCAGGCATTTCTGACTCTCAAACCAGCCTGACTTTGCAGTGGTGGCAGCTTGCGTCCAGGAGGCATCCTGCGCAAGGTGGAATTTCAGAAGGCAGCCGGTCACTCCACGCCACAGGCCCCTTAAAATTAGTGCTACCCTTTTCCCAGGTAAGCAAACCTCAGCAGCCGAGGTTGGTGTGGCAGATTGCTGCAGGCGCTTGGGACTCTGAAACCAGCCTGATTTTTTGGTCGTAGCAACTTTGGTCCGGGAGGCATCCTGCACAACGCAGAACATCAGGTGGCAGACGGCCGGTCACTCCGGGCCACAGGCCCCTGAACACTAGTGCTGACCCTTTTCCCAGGTAAGCACAACTCAGCAGTCCAGGTTCATGTGGCAGATGGCAGGAGACACGTGCCGAGGCCAAAGGGCTGGAGTTGGAACTGGTGCCAGCTTGGGTCTGCTAGGCGTATTTGGCAATGCAGCATTTCAGCAGGCAGCCGGCCACTAACGGCCCCTGGGCCTCCTGAACACCAATGCCGCCCTTTACACAGCTAAGTGTAACTCACCAGCTCAGGTTTCTGATCACAGGGTGCTGCAGGCATTTCTGACTCTGAAACCAGCCTGACTTTGCAGTGGTGGCAGCTTGGATCCACGAGGCATCCTGCGCAATGCGGACATTCAGCAGACAGCCGGTCACTCCGGGCCACAGGCCCCTGAACACTAGTGCTGACCCTTTTCCCAGGTAAGCAAACCTCAGCAGCCCAGGTTGGTGTGGCAGATTGCTGCAGGCGCTTGGGACTCTGAAACCAGCCTGATTTTATGGTGGTAGGAACTTTGGTCCGGGAGGCATCCTGCACAACGCAGAACATCAGGTGGCAGACGGCCGGTCACTCAGGGCCACAGGCCCCTGAACACTAATGCTGACCCTTTTCCCAGGTAAGCAAAACTCAGCACACCAGGTTCATGTGGCACATGGCAGGAGACACGTGCCGAGGCCAAAGGGCTGGAGTTGGAACTGGTGCCAGCTTGGGTCTGCACGGCGTATTTGGCAATGCAGCATTTCAGCAGGCAGCCGGCCACTAAGGGCCCCTGGGCACACGAGAGAAATGCCACCCTCTACACAAGGAAGTGTAACTCACCAGCTCAGGTTTCTGTTCGCAGGGTGCTGCAGCCATGTGTGACTCTCAAGCCTGCCTGACTAAAAGGTGGTGGCAGCTTGCATGCCGGAGGCATCCTGCGCAAGGCCGAATTTCAGCAGGCAGACGGCCACTAAGGGCCCCTGGGCACAGAATACCAATGCCAAATCTACACAAGGAAGTGTAACTCACCAGTTCAGGTTTCTGATGGCAGGTTGCTGCAGGCATTTCTGACTCTCAAACCAGCCTGACTTTGCAGTGGTGGCAGCTTGGATCCACGAGGCATCCTGCGCAATGCGGAATTTAAGCAGGCAGCCGGTCACTCCGGGCCACAGGCCCCTGAACACTAGTGCTGACCCTTTTCCCAGGTAAGCAAACCTCAGCACACCAGGTTCATGTGGCAGATGGCAGGAGACACGTGCCGAGGTCAAATGGCTGGAGTTGGGACTGGTGCCAGCTTGGGTCTGCTAGGCATATTTGGCAATGCAGCATTTCAGCAGGCAGCCGGCCACTAACAGCCCCTGGGCCTCCTGAACACCAATGCCGCCCTTTACACAGCTAAGTGTAACTCACCAGCTCAGGTTTCTGATGGCAGGGTGCTGCAGGCATTTCTGACTCTCAAACCAGCCTGACTTTGCAGTGGTGGCAGCTTGCGTCCAGGAGGCATCCTGCGCAAGACCGAATTTCAGCAGGCAGCCGGCCACTAAGGGCCCCTGGGCACAGAATACCAATGCCAAATCTACACAAGGAAGTGTAACTCACCAGTTCAGGTTTCTGATGGCAGGTTGCTGCAGGCATTTCTGACTCTCAAACCAGCCTGACTTTGCAGTGGTGGCAGCTTGCGTCCAGGAGGCATCCTGCGCAAGGCGGAATTTCAGAAGGCAGCCGGTCACTCCACGCCACAGGCCCCTTAAAATTAGTGCTACCCTTTTCCCAGGTAAGCAAACCTCAGCAGCCCAGGTTGGTGTGGCAGATTGCTGCAGGCGCTTGGGACTCTGAAACCAGCCTGATTTTTTGGTCGTAGCAACTTTGGTCCGGGAGGCATCCTGCACAACGCAGAACATCAGGTGGCAGACGGCCGGTCACTCCGGGCCACAGGCCCCTGAACACTAGTGCTGACCCTTTTCCCAGGTAAGCACAACTCAGCACACCAGGTTCATGTGGCAGATGGCAGGAGACACGTGCCGAGGCCAAAGGGCTGGAGTTGGAACTGGTGCCAGCTTGGGTCTGCACGGCGTATTTGGCAATGCAGCATTTCAGCAGGCAGCCGGCCACTAACAGCCCCTGGGCCTCCTGAACACCAATGCCGCCCTTTACACAGCTAAGTGTAACTCACCAGCTCAGGTTTCTGATGGCAGGGTGCTGCAGGCATTTCTGACTCTGAAACCAGCCTGACTTTGCAGTGGTGGCAGCTTGGATCCACGAGGCATCCTGCGCAATGCGGACATTCAGCAGACAGCCGGTCACTCCGGGCCACAGGCCCCTGAACACTAGTGCTGACCCTTTTCCCAGGTAAGCAAACCTCAGCAGCCCAGGTTGGTGTGGCAGATTGCTGCAGGCGCTTGGGACTCTGAAACCAGCCTGATTTTTTGGTCGTAGCAACTTTGGTCCGGGAGGCATCCTGCACAACGCAGAACATCAGGTGGCAGACGGCCGGTCACTCCGGGCCACAGGCCCCTGAACACTAGTGCTGACCCTTTTCCCAGGTAAGCACAACTCAGCAGTCCAGGTTCATGTGGCAGATGGCAGGAGACACGTGCCGAGGCCAAAGGGCTGGAGTTGGAACTGGTGCCAGCTTGGGTCTGCTAGGCGTATTTGGCAATGCAGCATTTCAGCAGGCAGCCGGCCACTAACGGCCCCTGGGCCTCCTGAACACCAATGCCGCCCTTTACACAGCTAAGTGTAACTCACCAGCTCAGGTTTCTGATGGCAGGGTGCTGCAGGCATTTCTGACTCTGAAATCAGCCTGACTTTGCAGTGGTGGCAGCTTGGATCCACGAGGCATCCTGCGCAATGCGGACATTCAGCAGACAGCCGGTCGCTCCGGGCCACAGGCCCCTGAACACTAGTGCTGACCCTTTTCCCAGGTAAGCAAACCTCAGCAGCCCAGGTTGGTGTGGCAGATTGCTGCAGGCGCTTGGGACTCTGAAACCAGCCTGATTTTGTGTTGGTAGCAACTTTGGTCCAGGAGGCATCCTGCACAACGCAGAACATCAGGTCACAGACAGCCGGTCACTCAGGGCCACAGGGCCCCTAAAACAAGTGCTGACCCTTTTCCCAGGTAAGCAAACCTCAGCAGCCCAGGTTCGTGTGCCAGATTGATGGAGGCGCTTGGGAATCTCAAACGAGCTGGACTCGGCACAGATTGCAGCGTCGGTCCAGGAGGCATCCTGCGCAAGGCGGACATTCAGCAGACAGCCGGTCGCTCCGGGCCACAGGCCCCTGAACACTAGTGCTGACCCTTTTCCCAGGTAAGCAAACCTCAGCAGCCCAGGTTGGTGTGGCAGATTGCTGCAGGCGCTTGGGACTCTGAAACCAGCCTGATTTTTTGGTCGTAGCAACTTTGGTCCGGGAGGCATCCTGCACAACGCAGAACATCAGGTGGCAGACGGCCGGTCACTCCGGGCCACAGGCCCCTGAACACTAGTGCTGACCCTTTTCCCAGGTAAGCACAACTCAGCAGTCCAGGTTCATGTGGCAGATGGCAGGAGACACGTGCCGAGGCCAAAGGGCTGGAGTTGGAACTGGTGCCAGCTTGGGTCTGCACGGCGTATTTGGCAATGCAGCATTTCAGCAGGCAGCCGGCCACTAACGGCCCCTGGGCCTCCTGAACACCAATGCCGCCCTTTACACAGCTAAGTGTAACTCACCAGCTCAGGTTTCTGATGGCAGGGTGCTGCAGGCATTTCTGACTCTGAAACCAGCCTGACTTTGCAGTGGTGGCAGCTTGGATCCACGAGGCATCCTGCGCAATGCGGACATTCAGCAGACAGCCGGTCACTCCGGGCCACAGGCCCCTGAACACTAGTGCTGACCCTTTTCCCAGGTAAGCACAACTCAGCAGCCCAGGTTCGTGTGCCAGATTGATGGAGGCGCTTGGGACTCTCAAACGAGGTGGACTCGGCACAGATTGCAGCGTAGGTCCAGGAGGCATCCTGCGCAATGCGGACATTCAGCAGACAGCCGGTCACTCCGGGCCACAGGCCCCTGAACACTAGTGCTGACCCTTTTCCCAGGTAAGCAAACCTCAGCAGCCCAGCTTGGTGTGGCAGATTGCTGCAGGCGCTTGGGACTCTGAAACCAGCCTGATTTTTTGGTGATAGGAACTTTGGTCCAGGAGGCATCCTGCACAACGCAGAACATCAGGTGGCAGACGGCCGGTCACTCAGGGCCACAGGCCCCTGAACACTAGTGCTGACCCTTTTCCCAGGTAAGCAAACCTCAGCACACCAGGTTCATGTGGCAGATGGCAGGAGACACGTGCCGAGGCCAAAGGGCTGGAGTTGGAACTGGTGCCAGCTTGGGTCTGCACGGCGTATTTGGCAATGCAGAAATTGCAGCAGGCAGCCGGCCACTAAGGGCCCCTGGGCACAGGAGAGAAATGCCACCCTCTACACAAGGAAGTGTAACTCACCAGCTCAGTTTCCTGATGGCAGGGTGCTGCAGGCATTTCTGACTCTCAAACCAGCCTGACTTTGCAGTGGTGGCAGCTTGCGTCCAGGCGGCATCCTGCGCAATGCGGACATTCAGCAGACAGCCGGTCGCTCCGGGCCACAGGCCCCTGAACACTAGTGCTGACCCTTTTCCCAGGTAAGCAAACCTCAGCAGCCCAGGTTGGTGTGGCAGATTGCTGCAGGCGCTTGGGACTCTGAAACCAGCCTGATTTTGTGGTGGTAGCAACTTTGGTCCAGGAGGCATCCTGCACAACGCAGAACATCAGGTCACAGACAGCCGGTCACTCAGGGCCACAGGGCCCCTAAAACAAGTGCTGACCCTTTTCCCAGGTAAGCAAACCTCAGCAGCCCAGGTTCGTGTGCCAGATTGCTGCAGGCGCTTCGGACTCTGAAACCAGCCTGATTTTTTGGTGATAGGAACTTTGGTCCAGGAGGCATCCTGCACAACGCAGAACATCAGGTGGCAGACGGCCGGTCACTCAGGGCCACAGGCCCCTGAACACTAGTGCTGACCCTTTTCCCAGGTAAGCAAACCTCAGCACACCAGGTTCATGTGGCAGATGGCAGGAGACACGTGCCGAGGCCAAAGGGCTGGAGTTGGAACTGGTGCCAGCTTGGGTCTGCACGGCGTATTTGGCAATGCAGAAATTGCAGCAGGCAGCCGGCCACTAAGGGCCCCTGGGCACAGGAGAGGAATGCCACCCTCTACACAAGGAAGTGTAACTCACCAGCTCAGTTTCCTGATGGCAGGTTGCTGCAGGCATTTGTGACTCTTAAACCTGCCGGACCTTGCGGTGGTGGCAGCTTGGATCCACGAGGCATCCTGCGCAATGCGGAATTTCAGCAGGCAGCCGGTCACTCCACGCCACAGGCCCCTGAACACTAATGCTGACCCTTTTCCCAGGTAAGCAAACCTCAGCACACCAGGTTCATGTGGCAGATGGCAGGAGACACGTGCCGAGGCCAAAGGGCTGGAGTTGGAACTGGTGCCAGCTTGGGTCTGCTAGGCGTATTTGGCAATGCAGCATTTCAGCAGGCAGCCGGCCACTAACGGCCCCTGGGCCTCCTGAACACCAATGCCGCCCTTTACACAGCTAAGTGTAACTCACCAGCTCAGGTTTCTGATCACAGGGTGCTGCAGGCATTTCTGACTCTGAAACCAGCCTGACTTTGCAGTGGTGGCAGCTTGGATCCACGAGGCATCCTGCGCAATGCGGACATTCAGCAGACAGCCGGTCACTCCGGGCCACAGGCCCCTGAACACTAGTGCTGACCCTTTTCCCAGGTAAGCAAACCTCAGCAGCCCAGGTTGGTGTGGCAGATTGCTGCAGGCGCTTGGGACTCTGAAACCAGCCTGATTTTTTGGTCGTAGCAACTTTGGTCCGGGAGGCATCCTGCACAACGCAGAACATCAGGTGGCAGACGGCCGGTCACTCCGGGCCACAGGCCCCTGAACACTAGTGCTGACCCTTTTCCCAGGTAAGCACAACTCAGCAGCCCAGGTTCGTGTGCCAGATTGATGGAGGCGCTTGGGACTCTCAAACGAGCTGGACTCGGCACAGATTGCAGCGTCGGTCCAGGAGGCATCCTGAGCAAGGCGGACATTCAGCAGACAGCCGGTCGCTCCGGGCCACAGGCCCCTGAACACTAGTGCTGACCCTTTTCCCAGGTAAGCAAACCTCAGCAGCCCAGGTTGGTGTGGCAGATTGCTGCAGGCGCTTGGGACTCTGAAACCAGCCTGATTTTTTGGTCGTAGCAACTTTGGTCCGGGAGGCATCCTGCACAACGCAGAACATCAGGTGGCAGACGGCCGGTCACTCCGGGCCACAGGCCCCTGAACACTAGTGCTGACCCTTTTCCCAGGTAAGCACAACTCAGCAGTCCAGGTTCATGTGGCAGATGGCAGGAGACACGTGCCGAGGCCAAAGGGCTGGAGTTGGAACTGGTGCCAGCTTGGGTCTGCACGGCGTATTTGGCAATGCAGCATTTCAGCAGGCAGCCGGCCACTAACGGCCCCTGGGCCTCCTGAACACCAATGCCGCCCTTTACACAGCTAAGTGTAACTCACCAGCTCAGGTTTCTGATGGCAGGGTGCTGCAGGCATTTCTGACTCTGAAACCAGCCTGACTTTGCAGTGGTGGCAGCTTGGATCCACGAGGCATCCTGCGCAATGCGGACATTCAGCAGACAGCCAGTCGCTCCGGGCCACAGGCCCCTGAACACTAGTGCTGACCCTTTTCCCAGGTAAGCAAACCTCAGCAGCCCAGGTTGGTGTGGCAGATTGCTGCAGGCGCTTGGGACTCTGAAACCAGCCTGATTTTGTGTTGGTAGCAACTTTGGTCCAGGAGGCATCCTGCACAACGCAGAACATCAGGTCACAGACAGCCGGTCACTCAGGGCCACAGGGCCCCTAAAACAAGTGCTGACCCTTTTCCCAGGTAAGCAAACCTCAGCAGCCCAGGTTCGTGTGCCAGATTGATGGAGGCGCTTGGGAATCTCAAACGAGCTGGACTCGGCACAGATTGCAGCGTCGGTCCAGGAGGCATCCTGCGCAAGGCGGACATTCAGCAGACAGCCGGTCGCTCCGGGCCACAGGCCCCTGAACACTAGTGCTGACCCTTTTCCCAGGTAAGCAAACCTCAGCAGCCCAGGTTGGTGTGGCAGATTGCTGCAGGCGCTTGGGACTCTGAAACCAGCCTGATTTTTTGGTCGTAGCAACTTTGGTCCGGGAGGCATCCTGCACAACGCAGAACATCAGGTGGCAGACGGCCGGTCACTCCGGGCCACAGGCCCCTGAACACTAGTGCTGACCCTTTTCCCAGGTAAGCACAACTCAGCAGTCCAGGTTCATGTGGCAGATGGCAGGAGACACGTGCCGAGGCCAAAGGGCTGGAGTTGGAACTGGTGCCAGCTTGGGTCTGCACGGCGTATTTGGCAATGCAGCATTTCAGCAGGCAGCCGGCCACTAACGGCCCCTGGGCCTCCTGAACACCAATGCCGCCCTTTACACAGCTAAGTGTAACTCACCAGCTCAGGTTTCTGATGGCAGGGTGCTGCAGGCATTTCTGACTCTGAAACCAGCCTGACTTTGCAGTGGTGGCAGCTTGGATCCACGAGGCATCCTGCGCAATGCGGACATTCAGCAGACAGCCGGTCACTCCGGGCCACAGGCCCCTGAACACTAGTGCTGACCCTTTTCCCAGGTAAGCAAACCTCAGCAGCCCAGGTTGGTGTGGCAGATTGCTGCAGGCGCTTGGGACTCTGAAACCAGCCTGATTTTGTGGTGGTAGCAACTTTGGTCCAGGAGGCATCCTGCACAACGCAGAACATCAGGTCACAGACAGCCGGTCACTCAGGGCCACAGGGCCCCTAAAACAAGTGCTGACCCTTTTCCCAGGTAAGCAAACCTCAGCAGCCCAGGTTCGTGTGCCAGATTGCTGCAGGCGCTTCGGACTCTGAAACCAGCCTGATTTTTTGGTGATAGGAACTTTGGTCCAGGAGGCATCCTGCACAACGCAGAACATCAGGTGGCAGACGGCCGGTCACTCAGGGCCACAGGCCCCTGAACACTAGTGCTGAACCTTTTCCCAGGTAAGCAAACCTCAGCAGTCCAGGTTCATGTGGCAGATGGCAGGAGACACGTGCCGAGGCCAAAGGGCTGGAGTTGGAACTGGTGCCAGCTTGGGTCTGCACGGCGTATTTGGCAATGCAGAAATTGCAGCAGGCAGCCGGCCACTAAGGGCCCCTGGGCACAGGAGAGAAATGCCACCCTCTACACAAGGAAGTGTAACTCACCAGCTCAGTTTCCTGATGGCAGGTTGCTGCAGGCATTTGTGACTCTTAAACCTGCCGGACCTTGCGGTGGTGGCAGCTTGGATCCACGAGGCATCCTGCGCAATGCGGAATTTCAGCAGGCAGCCGGTCGCTCCAGGCCACAGGCCCCTGAACACTAATGCTGACCCTTTTCCCAGGTAAGCAAACCTCAGCACACCAGGTTCATGTGGCACATGGCAGGAGACACGTGCCGAGGTCAAATGGCTGGAGTTGGAACTGGTGCCAGCTTGGGTCTGCACGGCGTATTTGGCAATGCAGCATTTCAGCAGGCATCCGGCCACTAACAGCCCCTGGGCCTCCTGAACACCAATGCCGCCCTTTACATAGGGAAGTGTTACTCACCAGTTCAGGTTTCTGATGGCAGGGTGCTGCAGGCATTTCTGACTCTCAAACCAGCCTGACTTTGCAGTGGTGGCAGCTTGCGTCCAGGCGGCATCCTGCGCAATCCGGACATTCAGCAGACAGCCGGTCGCTCCGGGCCACAGGCCCCTGAACACTAGTGCTGACCCTTTTCCCAGGTAAGCAAAACTCAGCACACCAGGTTCATGTGGCACATGGCAGGAGACACGTGCCGAGGCCAAAGGGCTGGAGTTGGAACTGGTGCCAGCTTGGGTCTGCACGGCGTATTTGGCAATGCAGCATTTCAGCAGGCAGCCGGCCACTAAGGGCCCCTGGGCACACGAGAGAAATGCCACCCTCTACACAAGGAAGTGTAACTCACCAGCTCAGGTTTCTGTTCGCAGGGTGCTGCAGCCATGTGTGACTCTCAAGCCTGCCTGACTAAAAGGTGGTGGCAGCTTGCATGCCAGAGGCATCCTGCGCAAGGCCGAATTTCAGCAGGCAGCCGGCCACTAACGGCCCCTGGGCACAGAATACCAATGCCAAATCTACACAAGGAAGTGTAACTCACCAGTTCAGGTTTCTGATGGCAGGTTTCTGCAGGCATTTCTGACTCTCAAACCAGCCTGACTTTGCAGTGGTGGCAGCTTGCGTCCAGGAGGCATCCTGCGCAAGGCGGAATTTCAGAAGGCAGCCGGTCACTCCACGCCACAGGCCCCTTAAAATTAGTGCTACCCTTTTCCCAGGTAAGCAAACCTCAGCAGCCCAGGTTGGTGTGGCAGATTGCTGCAGGCGCTTGGGACTCTGAAACCAGCCTGATTTTTTGGTCGTAGCAACTTTGGTCCGGGAGGCATCCTGCACAACGCAGAACATCAGGTGGCAGACGGCCGGTCACTCCGGGCCACAGGCCCCTGAACACTAGTGCTGACCCTTTTCCCAGGTAAGCACAACTCAGCAGTCCAGGTTCATGTGGCAGATGGCAGGAGACACGTGCCGAGGCCAAAGGGCTGGAGTTGGAACTGGTGCCAGCTTGGGTCTGCTAGGCATATTTGGCAATGCAGCATTTCAGCAGGCAGCCGGCCACTAACGGCCCCTGGGCCTCCTGAACACCAATGCCGCCCTTTACACAGCTAAGTGTAACTCACCAGCTCAGGTTTCTGATGGCAGGGTGCTGCAGGCATTTCTGACTCTGAAACCAGCCTGACTTTGCAGTGGTGGCAGCTTGGATCCACGAGGCATCCTGCGCAATGCGGACATTCAGCAGACAGCCGGTCACTCCGGGCCACAGGCCCCTGAACACTAGTGCTGACCCTTTTCCCAGGTAAGCAAACCTCAGCAGCCCAGGTTGGTGTGGCAGATTGCTGCAGGCGCTTGGGACTCTGAAACCAGCCTGATTTTGTGGGGGTAGCAACTTTGGTCCAGGAGGCATCCTGCACAACGCAGAACATCAGGTCACAGACAGCCGGTCACTCAGGGCCACAGGGCCCCTAAAACAAGTGCTGACCCTTTTCCCAGGTAAGCAAACCTCAGCAGCCCAGGTTGGTGTGGCAGATTGCTGCAGGCGCTTGGGACTCTGAAACCAGCCTGATTTTTTGGTGATAGGAACTTTGGTCCAGGAGGCATCCTGCACAACGCAGAACATCAGGTGGCAGACGGCCGGTCACTCAGGGCCACAGGCCCCTGAACACTAGTGCTGACCCTTTTCCCAGGTAAGCAAACCTCAGCAGTCCAGGTTCATGTGGCAGATGGCAGGAGACACGTGCCGAGGCCAAAGGGCTGGAGTTGGAACTGGTGCCAGCTTGGGTCTGCACGGCGTATTTGGCAATGCAGAAATTGCAGCAGGCAGCCGGCCACTAAGGGCCCCTGGGCACAGGAGAGAAATGCCACCCTCTACACAAGGAAGTGTAACTCACCAGCTCAGTTTCCTGATGGCAGGTTTCTGCAGGCATTTGTGACTCTTAAACCTGCCGGACCTTGCGGTGGTGGCAGCTTGGATCCACGAGGCATTCTGCGCAATGCGGAATTTCAGCAGGCAGCCGGTCGCTCCAGGCCACAGGCCCCTGAACACTAATGCTGACCCTTTTCCCAGGTAAGCAAACCTCAGCACACCAGGTTCATGTGGCAGATGGCAGGAGACACGTGCCGAGGTCAAATGGCTGGAGTTGGAACTGGTGCCAGCTTGGGTCTGCACGGCGTATTTGGCAATGCAGCATTTCAGCAGGCATCCGGCCACTAACAGCCCCTGGGCCTCCTGAACACCAATGCCGCCCTTTACACAGCTAAGTGTAACTCACCAGCTCAGGTTTCTGATGGCAGGGTGCTGCAGGCATTTCTGACTCTCAAACCAGCCTGACTTTGCAGTGGTGGCAGCTTGCGTCCAGGAGGCATCCTGCGCAAGGTGGAATTTCAGAAGGCAGCCGGTCACTCCACGCCACAGGCCCCTTAAAATTAGTGCTACCCTTTTCCCAGGTAAGCAAACCTCAGCAGCCGAGGTTGGTGTGGCAGATTGCTGCAGGCGCTTGGGACTCTGAAACCAGCCTGATTTTTTGGTCGTAGCAACTTTGGTCCGGGAGGCATCCTGCACAACGCAGAACATCAGGTGGCAGACGGCCGGTCACTCCGGGCCACAGGCCCCTGAACACTAGTGCTGACCCTTTTCCCAGGTAAGCACAACTCAGCAGTCCAGGTTCATGTGGCAGATGGCAGGAGACACGTGCCGAGGCCAAAGGGCTGGAGTTGGAACTGGTGCCAGCTTGGGTCTGCTAGGCGTATTTGGCAATGCAGCATTTCAGCAGGCAGCCGGCCACTAACGGCCCCTGGGCCTCCTGAACACCAATGCCGCCCTTTACACAGCTAAGTGTAACTCACCAGCTCAGGTTTCTGATCACAGGGTGCTGCAGGCATTTCTGACTCTGAAACCAGCCTGACTTTGCAGTGGTGGCAGCTTGGATCCACGAGGCATCCTGCGCAATGCGGACATTCAGCAGACAGCCGGTCACTCCGGGCCACAGGCCCCTGAACACTAGTGCTGACCCTTTTCCCAGGTAAGCAAACCTCAGCAGCCCAGGTTGGTGTGGCAGATTGCTGCAGGCGCTTGGGACTCTGAAACCAGCCTGATTTTATGGTGGTAGGAACTTTGGTCCGGGAGGCATCCTGCACAACGCAGAACATCAGGTGGCAGACGGCCGGTCACTCAGGGCCACAGGCCCCTGAACACTAATGCTGACCCTTTTCCCAGGTAAGCAAAACTCAGCACACCAGGTTCATGTGGCACATGGCAGGAGACACGTGCCGAGGCCAAAGGGCTGGAGTTGGAACTGGTGCCAGCTTGGGTCTGCACGGCGTATTTGGCAATGCAGCATTTCAGCAGGCAGCCGGCCACTAAGGGCCCCTGGGCACACGAGAGAAATGCCACCCTCTACACAAGGAAGTGTAACTCACCAGCTCAGGTTTCTGTTCGCAGGGTGCTGCAGCCATGTGTGACTCTCAAGCCTGCCTGACTAAAAGGTGGTGGCAGCTTGCATGCCGGAGGCATCCTGCGCAAGGCCGAATTTCAGCAGGCAGACGGCCACTAAGGGCCCCTGGGCACAGAATACCAATGCCAAATCTACACAAGGAAGTGTAACTCACCAGTTCAGGTTTCTGATGGCAGGTTGCTGCAGGCATTTCTGACTCTCAAACCAGCCTGACTTTGCAGTGGTGGCAGCTTGGATCCACGAGGCATCCTGCGCAATGCGGAATTTAAGCAGGCAGCCGGTCACTCCGGGCCACAGGCCCCTGAACACTAGTGCTGACCCTTTTCCCAGGTAAGCAAACCTCAGCACACCAGGTTCATGTGGCAGATGGCAGGAGACACGTGCCGAGGTCAAATGGCTGGAGTTGGGACTGGTGCCAGCTTGGGTCTGCTAGGCATATTTGGCAATGCAGCATTTCAGCAGGCAGCCGGCCACTAACAGCCCCTGGGCCTCCTGAACACCAATGCCGCCCTTTACACAGCTAAGTGTAACTCACCAGCTCAGGTTTCTGATGGCAGGGTGCTGCAGGCATTTCTGACTCTCAAACCAGCCTGACTTTGCAGTGGTGGCAGCTTGCGTCCAGGAGGCATCCTGCGCAAGACCGAATTTCAGCAGGCAGCCGGCCACTAAGGGCCCCTGGGCACAGAATACCAATGCCAAATCTACACAAGGAAGTGTAACTCACCAGTTCAGGTTTCTGATGGCAGGTTGCTGCAGGCATTTCTGACTCTCAAACCAGCCTGACTTTGCAGTGGTGGCAGCTTGCGTCCAGGAGGCATCCTGCGCAAGGCGGAATTTCAGAAGGCAGCCGGTCACTCCACGCCACAGGCCCCTTAAAATTAGTGCTACCCTTTTCCCAGGTAAGCAAACCTCAGCAGCCCAGGTTGGTGTGGCAGATTGCTGCAGGCGCTTGGGACTCTGAAACCAGCCTGATTTTTTGGTCGTAGCAACTTTGGTCCGGGAGGCATCCTGCACAACGCAGAACATCAGGTGGCAGACGGCCGGTCACTCCGGGCCACAGGCCCCTGAACACTAGTGCTGACCCTTTTCCCAGGTAAGCACAACTCAGCACACCAGGTTCATGTGGCAGATGGCAGGAGACACGTGCCGAGGCCAAAGGGCTGGAGTTGGAACTGGTGCCAGCTTGGGTCTGCACGGCGTATTTGGCAATGCAGCATTTCAGCAGGCAGCCGGCCACTAACAGCCCCTGGGCCTCCTGAACACCAATGCCGCCCTTTACACAGCTAAGTGTAACTCACCAGCTCAGGTTTCTGATGGCAGGGTGCTGCAGGCATTTCTGACTCTGAAACCAGCCTGACTTTGCAGTGGTGGCAGCTTGGATCCACGAGGCATCCTGCGCAATGCGGACATTCAGCAGACAGCCGGTCACTCCGGGCCACAGGCCCCTGAACACTAGTGCTGACCCTTTTCCCAGGTAAGCAAACCTCAGCAGCCCAGGTTGGTGTGGCAGATTGCTGCAGGCGCTTGGGACTCTGAAACCAGCCTGATTTTTTGGTCGTAGCAACTTTGGTCCGGGAGGCATCCTGCACAACGCAGAACATCAGGTGGCAGACGGCCGGTCACTCCGGGCCACAGGCCCCTGAACACTAGTGCTGACCCTTTTCCCAGGTAAGCACAACTCAGCAGTCCAGGTTCATGTGGCAGATGGCAGGAGACACGTGCCGAGGCCAAAGGGCTGGAGTTGGAACTGGTGCCAGCTTGGGTCTGCTAGGCGTATTTGGCAATGCAGCATTTCAGCAGGCAGCCGGCCACTAACGGCCCCTGGGCCTCCTGAACACCAATGCCGCCCTTTACACAGCTAAGTGTAACTCACCAGCTCAGGTTTCTGATGGCAGGGTGCTGCAGGCATTTCTGACTCTGAAATCAGCCTGACTTTGCAGTGGTGGCAGCTTGGATCCACGAGGCATCCTGCGCAATGCGGACATTCAGCAGACAGCCGGTCGCTCCGGGCCACAGGCCCCTGAACACTAGTGCTGACCCTTTTCCCAGGTAAGCAAACCTCAGCAGCCCAGGTTGGTGTGGCAGATTGCTGCAGGCGCTTGGGACTCTGAAACCAGCCTGATTTTGTGGTGGTAGCAACTTTGGTCCAGGAGGCATCCTGCACAACGCAGAACATCAGGTCACAGACAGCCGGTCACTCAGGGCCACAGGGCCCCTAAAACAAGTGCTGACCCTTTTCCCAGGTAAGCAAACCTCAGCAGCCCAGGTTCGTGTGCCAGATTGATGGAGGCGCTTGGGAATCTCAAACGAGCTGGACTCGGCACAGATTGCAGCGTCGGTCCAGGAGGCATCCTGCGCAAGGCGGACATTCAGCAGACAGCCGGTCGCTCCGGGCCACAGGCCCCTGAACACTAGTGCTGACCCTTTTCCCAGGTAAGCAAACCTCAGCAGCCCAGGTTGGTGTGGCAGATTGCTGCAGGCGCTTGGGACTCTGAAACCAGCCTGATTTTTTGGTCGTAGCAACTTTGGTCCGGGAGGCATCCTGCACAACGCAGAACATCAGGTGGCAGACGGCCGGTCACTCCGGGCCACAGGCCCCTGAACACTAGTGCTGACCCTTTTCCCAGGTAAGCACAACTCAGCAGTCCAGGTTCATGTGGCAGATGGCAGGAGACACGTGCCGAGGCCAAAGGGCTGGAGTTGGAACTGGTGCCAGCTTGGGTCTGCACGGCGTATTTGGCAATGCAGCATTTCAGCAGGCAGCCGGCCACTAACGGCCCCTGGGCCTCCTGAACACCAATGCCGCCCTTTACACAGCTAAGTGTAACTCACCAGCTCAGGTTTCTGATGGCAGGGTGCTGCAGGCATTTCTGACTCTGAAACCAGCCTGACTTTGCAGTGGTGGCAGCTTGGATCCACGAGGCATCCTGCGCAATGCGGACATTCAGCAGACAGCCGGTCACTCCGGGCCACAGGCCCCTGAACACTAGTGCTGACCCTTTTCCCAGGTAAGCACAACTCAGCAGCCCAGGTTCGTGTGCCAGATTGATGGAGGCGCTTGGGACTCTCAAACGAGGTGGACTCGGCACAGATTGCAGCGTAGGTCCAGGAGGCATCCTGCGCAATGCGGACATTCAGCAGACAGCCGGTCACTCCGGGCCACAGGCCCCTGAACACTAGTGCTGACCCTTTTCCCAGGTAAGCAAACCTCAGCAGCCCAGCTTGGTGTGGCAGATTGCTGCAGGCGCTTGGGACTCTGAAACCAGCCTGATTTTTTGGTGATAGGAACTTTGGTCCAGGAGGCATCCTGCACAACGCAGAACATCAGGTGGCAGACGGCCGGTCACTCAGGGCCACAGGCCCCTGAACACTAGTGCTGACCCTTTTCCCAGGTAAGCAAACCTCAGCACACCAGGTTCATGTGGCAGATGGCAGGAGACACGTGCCGAGGCCAAAGGGCTGGAGTTGGAACTGGTGCCAGCTTGGGTCTGCACGGCGTATTTGGCAATGCAGAAATTGCAGCAGGCAGCCGGCCACTAAGGGCCCCTGGGCACAGGAGAGAAATGCCACCCTCTACACAAGGAAGTGTAACTCACCAGCTCAGTTTCCTGATGGCAGGGTGCTGCAGGCATTTCTGACTCTCAAACCAGCCTGACTTTGCAGTGGTGGCAGCTTGCGTCCAGGCGGCATCCTGCGCAATGCGGACATTCAGCAGACAGCCGGTCGCTCCGGGCCACAGGCCCCTGAACACTAGTGCTGACCCTTTTCCCAGGTAAGCAAACCTCAGCAGCCCAGGTTGGTGTGGCAGATTGCTGCAGGCGCTTGGGACTCTGAAACCAGCCTGATTTTGTGGTGGTAGCAACTTTGGTCCAGGAGGCATCCTGCACAACGCAGAACATCAGGTCACAGACAGCCGGTCACTCAGGGCCACAGGGCCCCTAAAACAAGTGCTGACCCTTTTCCCAGGTAAGCAAACCTCAGCAGCCCAGGTTCGTGTGCCAGATTGCTGCAGGCGCTTCGGACTCTGAAACCAGCCTGATTTTTTGGTGATAGGAACTTTGGTCCAGGAGGCATCCTGCACAACGCAGAACATCAGGTGGCAGACGGCCGGTCACTCAGGGCCACAGGCCCCTGAACACTAGTGCTGACCCTTTTCCCAGGTAAGCAAACCTCAGCACACCAGGTTCATGTGGCAGATGGCAGGAGACACGTGCCGAGGCCAAAGGGCTGGAGTTGGAACTGGTGCCAGCTTGGGTCTGCACGGCGTATTTGGCAATGCAGAAATTGCAGCAGGCAGCCGGCCACTAAGGGCCCCTGGGCACAGGAGAGGAATGCCACCCTCTACACAAGGAAGTGTAACTCACCAGCTCAGTTTCCTGATGGCAGGTTGCTGCAGGCATTTGTGACTCTTAAACCTGCCGGACCTTGCGGTGGTGGCAGCTTGGATCCACGAGGCATCCTGCGCAATGCGGAATTTCAGCAGGCAGCCGGTCACTCCACGCCACAGGCCCCTGAACACTAATGCTGACCCTTTTCCCAGGTAAGCAAACCTCAGCACACCAGGTTCATGTGGCAGATGGCAGGAGACACGTGCCGAGGCCAAAGGGCTGGAGTTGGAACTGGTGCCAGCTTGGGTCTGCTAGGCGTATTTGGCAATGCAGCATTTCAGCAGGCAGCCGGCCACTAACGGCCCCTGGGCCTCCTGAACACCAATGCCGCCCTTTACACAGCTAAGTGTAACTCACCAGCTCAGGTTTCTGATCACAGGGTGCTGCAGGCATTTCTGACTCTGAAACCAGCCTGACTTTGCAGTGGTGGCAGCTTGGATCCACGAGGCATCCTGCGCAATGCGGACATTCAGCAGACAGCCGGTCACTCCGGGCCACAGGCCCCTGAACACTAGTGCTGACCCTTTTCCCAGGTAAGCAAACCTCAGCAGCCCAGGTTGGTGTGGCAGATTGCTGCAGGCGCTTGGGACTCTGAAACCAGCCTGATTTTTTGGTCGTAGCAACTTTGGTCCGGGAGGCATCCTGCACAACGCAGAACATCAGGTGGCAGACGGCCGGTCACTCCGGGCCACAGGCCCCTGAACACTAGTGCTGACCCTTTTCCCAGGTAAGCACAACTCAGCAGCCCAGGTTCGTGTGCCAGATTGATGGAGGCGCTTGGGACTCTCAAACGAGCTGGACTCGGCACAGATTGCAGCGTCGGTCCAGGAGGCATCCTGAGCAAGGCGGACATTCAGCAGACAGCCGGTCGCTCCGGGCCACAGGCCCCTGAACACTAGTGCTGACCCTTTTCCCAGGTAAGCAAACCTCAGCAGCCCAGGTTGGTGTGGCAGATTGCTGCAGGCGCTTGGGACTCTGAAACCAGCCTGATTTTTTGGTCGTAGCAACTTTGGTCCGGGAGGCATCCTGCACAACGCAGAACATCAGGTGGCAGACGGCCGGTCACTCCGGGCCACAGGCCCCTGAACACTAGTGCTGACCCTTTTCCCAGGTAAGCACAACTCAGCAGTCCAGGTTCATGTGGCAGATGGCAGGAGACACGTGCCGAGGCCAAAGGGCTGGAGTTGGAACTGGTGCCAGCTTGGGTCTGCACGGCGTATTTGGCAATGCAGCATTTCAGCAGGCAGCCGGCCACTAACGGCCCCTGGGCCTCCTGAACACCAATGCCGCCCTTTACACAGCTAAGTGTAACTCACCAGCTCAGGTTTCTGATGGCAGGGTGCTGCAGGCATTTCTGACTCTGAAACCAGCCTGACTTTGCAGTGGTGGCAGCTTGGATCCACGAGGCATCCTGCGCAATGCGGACATTCAGCAGACAGCCAGTCGCTCCGGGCCACAGGCCCCTGAACACTAGTGCTGACCCTTTTCCCAGGTAAGCAAACCTCAGCAGCCCAGGTTGGTGTGGCAGATTGCTGCAGGCGCTTGGGACTCTGAAACCAGCCTGATTTTGTGTTGGTAGCAACTTTGGTCCAGGAGGCATCCTGCACAACGCAGAACATCAGGTCACAGACAGCCGGTCACTCAGGGCCACAGGGCCCCTAAAACAAGTGCTGACCCTTTTCCCAGGTAAGCAAACCTCAGCAGCCCAGGTTCGTGTGCCAGATTGATGGAGGCGCTTGGGAATCTCAAACGAGCTGGACTCGGCACAGATTGCAGCGTCGGTCCAGGAGGCATCCTGCGCAAGGCGGACATTCAGCAGACAGCCGGTCGCTCCGGGCCACAGGCCCCTGAACACTAGTGCTGACCCTTTTCCCAGGTAAGCAAACCTCAGCAGCCCAGGTTGGTGTGGCAGATTGCTGCAGGCGCTTGGGACTCTGAAACCAGCCTGATTTTTTGGTCGTAGCAACTTTGGTCCGGGAGGCATCCTGCACAACGCAGAACATCAGGTGGCAGACGGCCGGTCACTCCGGGCCACAGGCCCCTGAACACTAGTGCTGACCCTTTTCCCAGGTAAGCACAACTCAGCAGTCCAGGTTCATGTGGCAGATGGCAGGAGACACGTGCCGAGGCCAAAGGGCTGGAGTTGGAACTGGTGCCAGCTTGGGTCTGCACGGCGTATTTGGCAATGCAGCATTTCAGCAGGCAGCCGGCCACTAACGGCCCCTGGGCCTCCTGAACACCAATGCCGCCCTTTACACAGCTAAGTGTAACTCACCAGCTCAGGTTTCTGATGGCAGGGTGCTGCAGGCATTTCTGACTCTGAAACCAGCCTGACTTTGCAGTGGTGGCAGCTTGGATCCACGAGGCATCCTGCGCAATGCGGACATTCAGCAGACAGCCGGTCACTCCGGGCCACAGGCCCCTGAACACTAGTGCTGACCCTTTTCCCAGGTAAGCAAACCTCAGCAGCCCAGGTTGGTGTGGCAGATTGCTGCAGGCGCTTGGGACTCTGAAACCAGCCTGATTTTGTGGTGGTAGCAACTTTGGTCCAGGAGGCATCCTGCACAACGCAGAACATCAGGTCACAGACAGCCGGTCACTCAGGGCCACAGGGCCCCTAAAACAAGTGCTGACCCTTTTCCCAGGTAAGCAAACCTCAGCAGCCCAGGTTCGTGTGCCAGATTGCTGCAGGCGCTTCGGACTCTGAAACCAGCCTGATTTTTTGGTGATAGGAACTTTGGTCCAGGAGGCATCCTGCACAACGCAGAACATCAGGTGGCAGACGGCCGGTCACTCAGGGCCACAGGCCCCTGAACACTAGTGCTGAACCTTTTCCCAGGTAAGCAAACCTCAGCAGTCCAGGTTCATGTGGCAGATGGCAGGAGACACGTGCCGAGGCCAAAGGGCTGGAGTTGGAACTGGTGCCAGCTTGGGTCTGCACGGCGTATTTGGCAATGCAGAAATTGCAGCAGGCAGCCGGCCACTAAGGGCCCCTGGGCACAGGAGAGAAATGCCACCCTCTACACAAGGAAGTGTAACTCACCAGCTCAGTTTCCTGATGGCAGGTTGCTGCAGGCATTTGTGACTCTTAAACCTGCCGGACCTTGCGGTGGTGGCAGCTTGGATCCACGAGGCATCCTGCGCAATGCGGAATTTCAGCAGGCAGCCGGTCGCTCCAGGCCACAGGCCCCTGAACACTAATGCTGACCCTTTTCCCAGGTAAGCAAACCTCAGCACACCAGGTTCATGTGGCACATGGCAGGAGACACGTGCCGAGGTCAAATGGCTGGAGTTGGAACTGGTGCCAGCTTGGGTCTGCACGGCGTATTTGGCAATGCAGCATTTCAGCAGGCATCCGGCCACTAACAGCCCCTGGGCCTCCTGAACACCAATGCCGCCCTTTACATAGGGAAGTGTTACTCACCAGTTCAGGTTTCTGATGGCAGGGTGCTGCAGGCATTTCTGACTCTCAAACCAGCCTGACTTTGCAGTGGTGGCAGCTTGCGTCCAGGCGGCATCCTGCGCAATCCGGACATTCAGCAGACAGCCGGTCGCTCCGGGCCACAGGCCCCTGAACACTAGTGCTGACCCTTTTCCCAGGTAAGCAAAACTCAGCACACCAGGTTCATGTGGCACATGGCAGGAGACACGTGCCGAGGCCAAAGGGCTGGAGTTGGAACTGGTGCCAGCTTGGGTCTGCACGGCGTATTTGGCAATGCAGCATTTCAGCAGGCAGCCGGCCACTAAGGGCCCCTGGGCACACGAGAGAAATGCCACCCTCTACACAAGGAAGTGTAACTCACCAGCTCAGGTTTCTGTTCGCAGGGTGCTGCAGCCATGTGTGACTCTCAAGCCTGCCTGACTAAAAGGTGGTGGCAGCTTGCATGCCAGAGGCATCCTGCGCAAGGCCGAATTTCAGCAGGCAGCCGGCCACTAACGGCCCCTGGGCACAGAATACCAATGCCAAATCTACACAAGGAAGTGTAACTCACCAGTTCAGGTTTCTGATGGCAGGTTTCTGCAGGCATTTCTGACTCTCAAACCAGCCTGACTTTGCAGTGGTGGCAGCTTGCGTCCAGGAGGCATCCTGCGCAAGGCGGAATTTCAGAAGGCAGCCGGTCACTCCACGCCACAGGCCCCTTAAAATTAGTGCTACCCTTTTCCCAGGTAAGCAAACCTCAGCAGCCCAGGTTGGTGTGGCAGATTGCTGCAGGCGCTTGGGACTCTGAAACCAGCCTGATTTTTTGGTCGTAGCAACTTTGGTCCGGGAGGCATCCTGCACAACGCAGAACATCAGGTGGCAGACGGCCGGTCACTCAGGGCCACAGGCCCCTGAACACTAGTGCTGACCCTTTTCCCAGGTAAGCACAACTCAGCAGTCCAGGTTCATGTGGCAGATGGCAGGAGACACGTGCCGAGGCCAAAGGGCTGGAGTTGGAACTGGTGCCAGCTTGGGTCTGCACGGCGTATTTGGCAATGCAGCATTTCAGCAGGCAGCCGGCCACTAACAGCCCCTGGGCCTCCTGAACACCAATTCCGCCCTTTACACAGCTAAGTGTAACTCACCAGCTCAGGTTTCTGATGGCAGGGTGCTGCAGGCATTTCTGACTCTGAAACCAGCCTGACTTTGCAGTGGTGGCAGCTTGGATCCACGAGGCATCCTGCGCAATGCGGACATTCAGCAGACAGCCGGTCACTCCGGGCCACAGGCCCCTGAACACTAGTGCTGACCCTTTTCCCAGGTAAGCAAACCTCAGCAGCCCAGGTTGGTGTGGCAGATTGCTGCAGGCGCTTGGGACTCTGAAACCAGCCTGATTTTGTGGGGGTAGCAACTTTGGTCCAGGAGGCATCCTGCACAACGCAGAACATCAGGTCACAGACAGCCGGTCACTCAGGGCCACAGGGCCCCTAAAACAAGTGCTGACCCTTTTCCCAGGTAAGCAAACCTCAGCAGCCCAGGTTGGTGTGGCAGATTGCTGCAGGCGCTTGGGACTCTGAAACCAGCCTGATTTTTTGGTGATAGGAACTTTGGTCCAGGAGGCATCCTGCACAACGCAGAACATCAGGTGGCAGACGGCCGGTCACTCAGGGCCACAGGCCCCTGAACACTAGTGCTGACCCTTTTCCCAGGTAAGCAAACCTCAGCAGTCCAGGTTCATGTGGCAGATGGCAGGAGACACGTGCCGAGGCCAAAGGGCTGGAGTTGGAACTGGTGCCAGCTTGGGTCTGCACGGCGTATTTGGCAATGCAGAAATTGCAGCAGGCAGCCGGCCACTAAGGGCCCCTGGGCACAGGAGAGAAATGCCACCCTCTACACAAGGAAGTGTAACTCACCAGCTCAGTTTCCTGATGGCAGGTTTCTGCAGGCATTTGTGACTCTTAAACCTGCCGGACCTTGCGGTGGTGGCAGCTTGGATCCACGAGGCATTCTGCGCAATGCGGAATTTCAGCAGGCAGCCGGTCGCTCCAGGCCACAGGCCCCTGAACACTAATGCTGACCCTTTTCCCAGGTAAGCAAACCTCAGCACACCAGGTTCATGTGGCAGATGGCAGGAGACACGTGCCGAGGTCAAATGGCTGGAGTTGGAACTGGTGCCAGCTTGGGTCTGCACGGCGTATTTGGCAATGCAGCATTTCAGCAGGCATCCGGCCACTAACAGCCCCTGGGCCTCCTGAACACCAATGCCGCCCTTTACACAGCTAAGTGTAACTCACCAGCTCAGGTTTCTGATGGCAGGGTGCTGCAGGCATTTCTGACTCTCAAACCAGCCTGACTTTGCAGTGGTGGCAGCTTGCGTCCAGGAGGCATCCTGCGCAAGGTGGAATTTCAGAAGGCAGCCGGTCACTCCACGCCACAGGCCCCTTAAAATTAGTGCTACCCTTTTCCCAGGTAAGCAAACCTCAGCAGCCGAGGTTGGTGTGGCAGATTGCTGCAGGCGCTTGGGACTCTGAAACCAGCCTGATTTTTTGGTCGTAGCAACTTTGGTCCGGGAGGCATCCTGCACAACGCAGAACATCAGGTGGCAGACGGCCGGTCACTCCGGGCCACAGGCCCCTGAACACTAGTGCTGACCCTTTTCCCAGGTAAGCACAACTCAGCAGTCCAGGTTCATGTGGCAGATGGCAGGAGACACGTGCCGAGGCCAAAGGGCTGGAGTTGGAACTGGTGCCAGCTTGGGTCTGCTAGGCGTATTTGGCAATGCAGCATTTCAGCAGGCAGCCGGCCACTAACGGCCCCTGGGCCTCCTGAACACCAATGCCGCCCTTTACACAGCTAAGTGTAACTCACCAGCTCAGGTTTCTGATCACAGGGTGCTGCAGGCATTTCTGACTCTGAAACCAGCCTGACTTTGCAGTGGTGGCAGCTTGGATCCACGAGGCATCCTGCGCAATGCGGACATTCAGCAGACAGCCGGTCACTCCGGGCCACAGGCCCCTGAACACTAGTGCTGACCCTTTTCCCAGGTAAGCAAACCTCAGCAGCCCAGGTTGGTGTGGCAGATTGCTGCAGGCGCTTGGGACTCTGAAACCAGCCTGATTTTATGGTGGTAGGAACTTTGGTCCGGGAGGCATCCTGCACAACGCAGAACATCAGGTGGCAGACGGCCGGTCACTCAGGGCCACAGGCCCCTGAACACTAATGCTGACCCTTTTCCCAGGTAAGCAAAACTCAGCACACCAGGTTCATGTGGCACATGGCAGGAGACACGTGCCGAGGCCAAAGGGCTGGAGTTGGAACTGGTGCCAGCTTGGGTCTGCACGGCGTATTTGGCAATGCAGCATTTCAGCAGGCAGCCGGCCACTAAGGGCCCCTGGGCACACGAGAGAAATGCCACCCTCTACACAAGGAAGTGTAACTCACCAGCTCAGGTTTCTGTTCGCAGGGTGCTGCAGCCATGTGTGACTCTCAAGCCTGCCTGACTAAAAGGTGGTGGCAGCTTGCATGCCGGAGGCATCCTGCGCAAGGCCGAATTTCAGCAGGCAGACGGCCACTAAGGGCCCCTGGGCACAGAATACCAATGCCAAATCTACACAAGGAAGTGTAACTCACCAGTTCAGGTTTCTGATGGCAGGTTGCTGCAGGCATTTCTGACTCTCAAACCAGCCTGACTTTGCAGTGGTGGCAGCTTGGATCCACGAGGCATCCTGCGCAATGCGGAATTTAAGCAGGCAGCCGGTCACTCCGGGCCACAGGCCCCTGAACACTAGTGCTGACCCTTTTCCCAGGTAAGCAAACCTCAGCACACCAGGTTCATGTGGCAGATGGCAGGAGACACGTGCCGAGGCCAAAGGGCTGGAGTTGGAACTGGTGCCAGCTTGGGTCTGCACGGCGTATTTGGCAATGCAGCATTTCAGCAGGCAGCCGGCCACTAACAGCCCCTGGGCCTCCTGAACACCAATGCCGCCCTTTACACAGCTAAGTGTAACTCACCAGCTCAGGTTTCTGATGGCAGGGTGCTGCAGGCATTTCTGACTCTGAAACCAGCCTGACTTTGCAGTGGTGGCAGCTTGGATCCACGAGGCATCCTGCGCAATGCGGACATTCAGCAGACAGCCGGTCACTCCGGGCCACAGGCCCCTGAACACTAGTGCTGACCCTTTTCCCAGGTAAGCAAACCTCAGCAGCCCAGGTTGGTGTGGCAGATTGCTGCAGGCGCTTGGGACTCTGAAACCAGCCTGATTTTTTGGTCGTAGCAACTTTGGTCCGGGAGGCATCCTGCACAACGCAGAACATCAGGTGGCAGACGGCCGGTCACTCCGGGCCACAGGCCCCTGAACACTAGTGCTGACCCTTTTCCCAGGTAAGCACAACTCAGCAGTCCAGGTTCATGTGGCAGATGGCAGGAGACACGTGCCGAGGCCAAAGGGCTGGAGTTGGAACTGGTGCCAGCTTGGGTCTGCTAGGCGTATTTGGCAATGCAGCATTTCAGCAGGCAGCCGGCCACTAACGGCCCCTGGGCCTCCTGAACACCAATGCCGCCCTTTACACAGCTAAGTGTAACTCACCAGCTCAGGTTTCTGATGGCAGGGTGCTGCAGGCATTTCTGACTCTGAAATCAGCCTGACTTTGCAGTGGTGGCAGCTTGGATCCACGAGGCATCCTGCGCAATGCGGACATTCAGCAGACAGCCGGTCGCTCCGGGCCACAGGCCCCTGAACACTAGTGCTGACCCTTTTCCCAGGTAAGCAAACCTCAGCAGCCCAGGTTGGTGTGGCAGATTGCTGCAGGCGCTTGGGACTCTGAAACCAGCCTGATTTTGTGGTGGTAGCAACTTTGGTCCAGGAGGCATCCTGCACAACGCAGAACATCAGGTCACAGACAGCCGGTCACTCAGGGCCACAGGGCCCCTAAAACAAGTGCTGACCCTTTTCCCAGGTAAGCAAACCTCAGCAGCCCAGGTTCGTGTGCCAGATTGATGGAGGCGCTTGGGAATCTCAAACGAGCTGGACTCGGCACAGATTGCAGCGTCGGTCCAGGAGGCATCCTGCGCAAGGCGGACATTCAGCAGACAGCCGGTCGCTCCGGGCCACAGGCCCCTGAACACTAGTGCTGACCCTTTTCCCAGGTAAGCAAACCTCAGCAGCCCAGGTTGGTGTGGCAGATTGCTGCAGGCGCTTGGGACTCTGAAACCAGCCTGATTTTTTGGTCGTAGCAACTTTGGTCCGGGAGGCATCCTGCACAACGCAGAACATCAGGTGGCAGACGGCCGGTCACTCCGGGCCACAGGCCCCTGAACACTAGTGCTGACCCTTTTCCCAGGTAAGCACAACTCAGCAGTCCAGGTTCATGTGGCAGATGGCAGGAGACACGTGCCGAGGCCAAAGGGCTGGAGTTGGAACTGGTGCCAGCTTGGGTCTGCACGGCGTATTTGGCAATGCAGCATTTCAGCAGGCAGCCGGCCACTAACGGCCCCTGGGCCTCCTGAACACCAATGCCGCCCTTTACACAGCTAAGTGTAACTCACCAGCTCAGGTTTCTGATGGCAGGGTGCTGCAGGCATTTCTGACTCTGAAACCAGCCTGACTTTGCAGTGGTGGCAGCTTGGATCCACGAGGCATCCTGCGCAATGCGGACATTCAGCAGACAGCCGGTCACTCCGGGCCACAGGCCCCTGAACACTAGTGCTGACCCTTTTCCCAGGTAAGCACAACTCAGCAGCCCAGGTTCGTGTGCCAGATTGATGGAGGCGCTTGGGACTCTCAAACGAGGTGGACTCGGCACAGATTGCAGCGTAGGTCCAGGAGGCATCCTGCGCAATGCGGACATTCAGCAGACAGCCGGTCACTCCGGGCCACAGGCCCCTGAACACTAGTGCTGACCCTTTTCCCAGGTAAGCAAACCTCAGCAGCCCAGCTTGGTGTGGCAGATTGCTGCAGGCGCTTGGGACTCTGAAACCAGCCTGATTTTTTGGTGATAGGAACTTTGGTCCAGGAGGCATCCTGCACAACGCAGAACATCAGGTGGCAGACGGCCGGTCACTCAGGGCCACAGGCCCCTGAACACTAGTGCTGACCCTTTTCCCAGGTAAGCAAACCTCAGCACACCAGGTTCATGTGGCAGATGGCAGGAGACACGTGCCGAGGCCAAAGGGCTGGAGTTGGAACTGGTGCCAGCTTGGGTCTGCACGGCGTATTTGGCAATGCAGAAATTGCAGCAGGCAGCCGGCCACTAAGGGCCCCTGGGCACAGGAGAGAAATGCCACCCTCTACACAAGGAAGTGTAACTCACCAGCTCAGTTTCCTGATGGCAGGGTGCTGCAGGCATTTCTGACTCTCAAACCAGCCTGACTTTGCAGTGGTGGCAGCTTGCGTCCAGGCGGCATCCTGCGCAATGCGGACATTCAGCAGACAGCCGGTCGCTCCGGGCCACAGGCCCCTGAACACTAGTGCTGACCCTTTTCCCAGGTAAGCAAACCTCAGCAGCCCAGGTTGGTGTGGCAGATTGCTGCAGGCGCTTGGGACTCTGAAACCAGCCTGATTTTGTGGTGGTAGCAACTTTGGTCCAGGAGGCATCCTGCACAACGCAGAACATCAGGTCACAGACAGCCGGTCACTCAGGGCCACAGGGCCCCTAAAACAAGTGCTGACCCTTTTCCCAGGTAAGCAAACCTCAGCAGCCCAGGTTCGTGTGCCAGATTGCTGCAGGCGCTTCGGACTCTGAAACCAGCCTGATTTTTTGGTGATAGGAACTTTGGTCCAGGAGGCATCCTGCACAACGCAGAACATCAGGTGGCAGACGGCCGGTCACTCAGGGCCACAGGCCCCTGAACACTAGTGCTGACCCTTTTCCCAGGTAAGCAAACCTCAGCACACCAGGTTCATGTGGCAGATGGCAGGAGACACGTGCCGAGGCCAAAGGGCTGGAGTTGGAACTGGTGCCAGCTTGGGTCTGCACGGCGTATTTGGCAATGCAGAAATTGCAGCAGGCAGCCGGCCACTAAGGGCCCCTGGGCACAGGAGAGGAATGCCACCCTCTACACAAGGAAGTGTAACTCACCAGCTCAGTTTCCTGATGGCAGGTTGCTGCAGGCATTTGTGACTCTTAAACCTGCCGGACCTTGCGGTGGTGGCAGCTTGGATCCACGAGGCATCCTGCGCAATGCGGAATTTCAGCAGGCAGCCGGTCACTCCACGCCACAGGCCCCTGAACACTAATGCTGACCCTTTTCCCAGGTAAGCAAACCTCAGCACACCAGGTTCATGTGGCAGATGGCAGGAGACACGTGCCGAGGCCAAAGGGCTGGAGTTGGAACTGGTGCCAGCTTGGGTCTGCTAGGCGTATTTGGCAATGCAGCATTTCAGCAGGCAGCCGGCCACTAACGGCCCCTGGGCCTCCTGAACACCAATGCCGCCCTTTACACAGCTAAGTGTAACTCACCAGCTCAGGTTTCTGATCACAGGGTGCTGCAGGCATTTCTGACTCTGAAACCAGCCTGACTTTGCAGTGGTGGCAGCTTGGATCCACGAGGCATCCTGCGCAATGCGGACATTCAGCAGACAGCCGGTCACTCCGGGCCACAGGCCCCTGAACACTAGTGCTGACCCTTTTCCCAGGTAAGCAAACCTCAGCAGCCCAGGTTGGTGTGGCAGATTGCTGCAGGCGCTTGGGACTCTGAAACCAGCCTGATTTTTTGGTCGTAGCAACTTTGGTCCGGGAGGCATCCTGCACAACGCAGAACATCAGGTGGCAGACGGCCGGTCACTCCGGGCCACAGGCCCCTGAACACTAGTGCTGACCCTTTTCCCAGGTAAGCACAACTCAGCAGTCCAGGTTCATGTGGCAGATGGCAGGAGACACGTGCCGAGGCCAAAGGGCTGGAGTTGGAACTGGTGCCAGCTTGGGTCTGCACGGCGTATTTGGCAATGCAGCATTTCAGCAGGCAGCCGGCCACTAACGGCCCCTGGGCCTCCTGAACACCAATGCCGCCCTTTACACAGCTAAGTGTAACTCACCAGCTCAGGTTTCTGATGGCAGGGTGCTGCAGGCATTTCTGACTCTGAAACCAGCCTGACTTTGCAGTGGTGGCAGCTTGGATCCACGAGGCATCCTGCGCAATGCGGACATTCAGCAGACAGCCGGTCGCTCCGGGCCACAGGCCCCTGAACACTAGTGCTGACCCTTTTCCCAGGTAAGCAAACCTCAGCAGCCCAGGTTGGTGTGGCAGATTGCTGCAGGCGCTTGGGACTCTGAAACCAGCCTGATTTTGTGGTGGTAGCAACTTTGGTCCAGGAGGCATCCTGCACAACGCAGAACATCAGGTCACAGACAGCCGGTCACTCAGGGCCACAGGGCCCCTAAAACAAGTGCTGACCCTTTTCCCAGGTAAGCAAACCTCAGCAGCCCAGGTTCGTGTGCCAGATTGATGGAGGCGCTTGGGAATCTCAAACGAGCTGGACTCGGCACAGATTGCAGCGTCGGTCCAGGAGGCATCCTGCGCAAGGCGGACATTCAGCAGACAGCCGGTCGCTCCGGGCCACAGGCCCCTGAACACTAGTGCTGACCCTTTTCCCAGGTAAGCAAACCTCAGCAGCCCAGGTTGGTGTGGCAGATTGCTGCAGGCGCTTGGGACTCTGAAACCAGCCTGATTTTTTGGTCGTAGCAACTTTGGTCCGGGAGGCATCCTGCACAACGCAGAACATCAGGTGGCAGACGGCCGGTCACTCCGGGCCACAGGCCCCTGAACACTAGTGCTGACCCTTTTCCCAGGTAAGCACAACTCAGCAGTCCAGGTTCATGTGGCAGATGGCAGGAGACACGTGCCGAGGCCAAAGGGCTGGAGTTGGAACTGGTGCCAGCTTGGGTCTGCACGGCGTATTTGGCAATGCAGCATTTCAGCAGGCAGCCGGCCACTAACGGCCCCTGGGCCTCCTGAACACCAATGCCGCCCTTTACACAGCTAAGTGTAACTCACCAGCTCAGGTTTCTGATGGCAGGGTGCTGCAGGCATTTCTGACTCTGAAACCAGCCTGACTTTGCAGTGGTGGCAGCTTGGATCCACGAGGCATCCTGCGCAATGCGGACATTCAGCAGACAGCCGGTCACTCCGGGCCACAGGCCCCTGAACACTAGTGCTGACCCTTTTCCCAGGTAAGCAAACCTCAGCAGCCCAGGTTGGTGTGGCAGATTGCTGCAGGCGCTTGGGACTCTGAAACCAGCCTGATTTTGTGGGGGTAGCAACTTTGGTCCAGGAGGCATCCTGCACAACGCAGAACATCAGGTCACAGACAGCCGGTCACTCAGGGCCACAGGGCCCCTAAAACAAGTGCTGACCCTTTTCCCAGGTAAGCAAACCTCAGCAGCCCAGGTTGGTGTGGCAGATTGCTGCAGGCGCTTCGGACTCTGAAACCAGCCTGATTTTTTGGTGATAGGAACTTTGGTCCAGGAGGCATCCTGCACAACGCAGAACATCAGGTGGCAGACGGCCGGTCACTCAGGGCCACAGGCCCCTGAACACTAGTGCTGAACCTTTTCCCAGGTAAGCAAACCTCAGCAGTCCAGGTTCATGTGGCAGATGGCAGGAGACACGTGCCGAGGCCAAAGGGCTGGAGTTGGAACTGGTGCCAGCTTGGGTCTGCACGGCGTATTTGGCAATGCAGAAATTGCAGCAGGCAGCCGGCCACTAAGGGCCCCTGGGCACAGGAGAGAAATGCCACCCTCTACACAAGGAAGTGTAACTCACCAGCTCAGTTTCCTGATGGCAGGTTGCTGCAGGCATTTGTGACTCTTAAACCTGCCGGACCTTGCGGTGGTGGCAGCTTGGATCCACGAGGCATCCTGCGCAATGCGGAATTTCAGCAGGCAGCCGGTCGCTCCAGGCCACAGGCCCCTGAACACTAATGCTGACCCTTTTCCCAGGTAAGCAAACCTCAGCACACCAGGTTCATGTGGCACATGGCAGGAGACACGTGCCGAGGCCAAAGGGCTGGAGTTGGAACTGGTGCCAGCTTGGGTCTGCACGGCGTATTTGGCAATGCAGCATTTCAGCAGGCAGCCGGCCACTAAGGGCCCCTGGGCACACGAGAGAAATGCCACCCTCTACACAAGGAAGTGTAACTCACCAGCTCAGGTTTCTGTTCGCAGGGTGCTGCAGCCATGTGTGACTCTCAAGCCTGCCTGACTAAAAGGTGGTGGCAGCTTGCATGCCAGAGGCATCCTGCGCAAGGCCGAATTTCAGCAGGCAGCCGGCCACTAACGGCCCCTGGGCACAGAATACCAATGCCAAATCTACACAAGGAAGTGTAACTCACCAGTTCAGGTTTCTGATGGCAGGTTTCTGCAGGCATTTCTGACTCTCAAACCAGCCTGACTTTGCAGTGGTGGCAGCTTGCGTCCAGGAGGCATCCTGCGCAAGGCGGAATTTCAGAAGGCAGCCGGTCACTCCACGCCACAGGCCCCTTAAAATTAGTGCTACCCTTTTCCCAGGTAAGCAAACCTCAGCAGCCCAGGTTGGTGTGGCAGATTGCTGCAGGCGCTTGGGACTCTGAAACCAGCCTGATTTTTTGGTCGTAGCAACTTTGGTCCGGGAGGCATCCTGCACAACGCAGAACATCAGGTGGCAGACGGCCGGTCACTCAGGGCCACAGGCCCCTGAACACTAGTGCTGACCCTTTTCCCAGGTAAGCACAACTCAGCAGTCCAGGTTCATGTGGCAGATGGCAGGAGACACGTGCCGAGGCCAAAGGGCTGGAGTTGGAACTGGTGCCAGCTTGGGTCTGCACGGCGTATTTGGCAATGCAGCATTTCAGCAGGCAGCCGGCCACTAACAGCCCCTGGGCCTCCTGAACACCAATTCCGCCCTTTACACAGCTAAGTGTAACTCACCAGCTCAGGTTTCTGATGGCAGGGTGCTGCAGGCATTTCTGACTCTGAAACCAGCCTGACTTTGCAGTGGTGGCAGCTTGGATCCACGAGGCATCCTGCGCAATGCGGACATTCAGCAGACAGCCGGTCACTCCGGGCCACAGGCCCCTGAACACTAGTGCTGACCCTTTTCCCAGGTAAGCAAACCTCAGCAGCCCAGGTTGGTGTGGCAGATTGCTGCAGGCGCTTGGGACTCTGAAACCAGCCTGATTTTGTGGGGGTAGCAACTTTGGTCCAGGAGGCATCCTGCACAACGCAGAACATCAGGTCACAGACAGCCGGTCACTCAGGGCCACAGGGCCCCTAAAACAAGTGCTGACCCTTTTCCCAGGTAAGCAAACCTCAGCAGCCCAGGTTGGTGTGGCAGATTGCTGCAGGCGCTTCGGACTCTGAAACCAGCCTGATTTTTTGGTGATAGGAACTTTGGTCCAGGAGGCATCCTGCACAACGCAGAACATCAGGTGGCAGACGGCCGGTCACTCAGGGCCACAGGCCCCTGAACACTAGTGCTGAACCTTTTCCCAGGTAAGCAAACCTCAGCAGTCCAGGTTCATGTGGCAGATGGCAGGAGACACGTGCCGAGGCCAAAGGGCTGGAGTTGGAACTGGTGCCAGCTTGGGTCTGCACGGCGTATTTGGCAATGCAGAAATTGCAGCAGGCAGCCGGCCACTAAGGGCCCCTGGGCACAGGAGAGAAATGCCACCCTCTACACAAGGAAGTGTAACTCACCAGCTCAGTTTCCTGATGGCAGGTTTCTGCAGGCATTTGTGACTCTTAAACCTGCCGGACCTTGCGGTGGTGGCAGCTTGGATCCACGAGGCATTCTGCGCAATGCGGAATTTCAGCAGGCAGCCGGTCGCTCCAGGCCACAGGCCCCTGAACACTAATGCTGACCCTTTTCCCAGGTAAGCAAACCTCAGCACACCAGGTTCATGTGGCAGATGGCAGGAGACACGTGCCGAGGTCAAATGGCTGGAGTTGGAACTGGTGCCAGCTTGGGTCTGCACGGCGTATTTGGCAATGCAGCATTTCAGCAGGCATCCGGCCACTAACAGCCCCTGGGCCTCCTGAACACCAATGCCGCCCTTTACACAGCTAAGTGTAACTCACCAGCTCAGGTTTCTGATGGCAGGGTGCTGCAGGCATTTCTGACTCTCAAACCAGCCTGACTTTGCAGTGGTGGCAGCTTGCGTCCAGGAGGCATCCTGCGCAAGGTGGAATTTCAGAAGGCAGCCGGTCACTCCACGCCACAGGCCCCTTAAAATTAGTTCTACCCTTTTCCCAGGTAAGCAAACCTCAGCAGCCGAGGTTGGTGTGGCAGATTGCTGCAGGCGCTTGGGACTCTGAAACCAGCCTGATTTTTTGGTCGTAGCAACTTTGGTCCGGGAGGCATCCTGCACAACGCAGAACATCAGGTGGCAGACGGCCGGTCACTCCGGGCCACAGGCCCCTGAACACTAGTGCTGACCCTTTTCCCAGGTAAGCACAACTCAGCAGTCCAGGTTCATGTGGCAGATGGCAGGAGACACGTGCCGAGGCCAAAGGGCTGGAGTTGGAACTGGTGCCAGCTTGGGTCTGCTAGGCGTATTTGGCAATGCAGCATTTCAGCAGGCAGCCGGCCACTAACGGCCCCTGGGCCTCCTGAACACCAATGCCGCCCTTTACACAGCTAAGTGTAACTCACCAGCTCAGGTTTCTGATGGCAGGGTGCTGCAGGCATTTCTGACTCTGAAACCAGCCTGACTTTGCAGTGGTGGCAGCTTGGATCCACGAGGCATCCTGCGCAATGCGGACATTCAGCCGACAGCCGGTCACTCCGGGCCACAGGCCCCTGAACACTAGTGCTGACCCTTTTCCCAGGTAAGCAAACCTCAGCAGCCCAGGTTGGTGTGGCAGATTGCTGCAGGCGCTTGGGACTCTGAAACCAGCCTGATTTTATGGTGGTAGGAACTTTGGTCCGGGAGGCATCCTGCACAACGCAGAACATCAGGTGGCAGACGGCCGGTCACTCCGGGCCACAGGCCCCTGAACACTAGTGCTGACCCTTTTCCCAGGTAAGCACAACTCAGCAGTCCAGGTTCATGTGGCAGATGGCAGGAGACACGTGCCGAGGTCAAAGAGCTGGAGTTGGAACTGGTGCCAGCTTGGGTCTGCACGGCGTATTTGGCAATGCAGCATTTCAGCAGGCAGCCGGCCACTAAGGGCCCCTGGGCACAGGAGAGAAATGCCACCCTCTACACAAGGAAGTGTAACTCACCAGCTCAGGTTTCTGTTCGCAGGGTGCTGCAGCCATGTGTGACTCTCAAGCCTGCCTGACTAAAAGGTGGTGGCAGCTTGCATGCCGGAGGCATCCTGCGCAAGGCCGAATTTCAGCAGGCAGACGGCCACTAAGGGCCCCTGGGCACAGAATACCAATGCCAAATCTACACAAGGAAGTGTAACTCACCAGCTCAGGTTTCTGATGGCAGGGTGCTGCAGGCATTTCTGACTCTCAAACCAGCCTGACTTTGCAGTGGTGGCAGCTTGCGTCCAGGAGGCATCCTGCGCAAGGCGGAATTTCAGAAGGCAGCCGGTCACTCCACGCCACAGGCCCCTTAAAATTAGTGCTACCCTTTTCCCAGGTAAGCAAACCTCAGCAGCCCAGGTTGGTGTGGCAGATTGCTGCAGGCGCTTGGGACTCTGAAACCAGCCTGATTTTTTGGTCGTAGCAACTTTGGTCCGGGAGGCATCCTGCACAACGCAGAACATCAGGTGGCAGACGGCCGGTCACTCCGGGCCACAGGCCCCTGAACACTAGTGCTGACCCTTTTCCCAGGTAAGCACAACTCAGCAGTCCAGGTTCATGTGGCAGATGGCAGGAGACACGTGCCGAGGCCAAAGGGCTGGAGTTGGAACTGGTGCCAGCTTGGGTCTGCACGGCGTATTTGGCAATGCAGCATTTCAGCAGGCAGCCGGCCACTAACGGCCCCTGGGCCTCCTGAACACCAATGCCGCCCTTTACACAGCTAAGTGTAACTCACCAGCTCAGGTTTCTGATCACAGGGTGCTGCAGGCATTTCTGACTCTCAAACCAGCCTGACTTTGCAGTGGTGGCAGCTTGGATCCACGAGGCATCCTGCGCAATGCGGAATTTCAGCAGGCAGCCGGTCACTCCACGCCACAGGCCCCTGAACACTAGTGCTGACCCTTTTCCCAGGTAAGCAAACCTCAGCAGCCCAGGTTCGTGTGCCAGATTGATGGAGGCGCTTGGGACTCTCAAACGAGCTGGACTCGGCACAGATTGCAGCGTAGGTCCAGGAGGCATCCTGCGCAATGCGGACATTCAGCAGACAGCCGGTCAGTCCAGGCCACAGGCCCCTGAACACTAGTGCTGACCCTTTTCCCAGGTAAGCAAACCTCAGCACACCAGGTTCATGTGGCAGATGGCAGGAGACACGTGCCGAGGTCAAATGGCTGGAGTTGGAACTGGTGCCAGCTTGGGTCTGCACGGCGTATTTGGCAATGCAGCATTTCAGCAGGCAGCCGGCCACTAACAGCCCCTGGGCCTCCTGAACACCAATGCCGCCCTTTACACAGCTAAGTGTAACTCACCAGCTCAGGTTTCTGATGGCAGGGTGCTGCAGGCATTTCTGACTCTCAAACCAGCCTGACTTTGCAGTGGTGGCAGCTTGCGTCCAGGAGGCATCCTGCGCAAGGCGGAATTTCAGAAGGCAGCCGGTCACTCCACGCCACAGGCCCCTTAAAATTAGTGCTACCCTTTTCCCAGGTAAGCAAACCTCAGCAGCCCAGGTTGGTGTGGCAGATTGCTGCAGGCGCTTGGGACTCTGAAACCAGCCTGATTTTTTGGTCGTAGCAACTTTGGTCCGGGAGGCATCCTGCACAACGCAGAACATCAGGTGGCAGACGGCCGGTCACTCCGGGCCACAGGCCCCTGAACACTAGTGCTGACCCTTTTCCCAGGTAAGCACAACTCAGCAGTCCAGGTTCATGTGGCAGATGGCAGGAGACACGTGCCGAGGCCAAAGGGCTGGAGTTGGAACTGGTGCCAGCTTGGGTCTGCACGGCGTATTTGGCAATGCAGCATTTCAGCAGGCAGCCGGCCACTAAGGGCCCCTGGGCACAGGAGAGAAATGCCACCCTCTACACAAGGAAGTGTAACTCACCAGCTCAGGTTTCTGTTCGCAGGGTGCTGCAGCCATGTGTGACTCCCAAGCCTGCCTGACTAAAAGGTGGTGGCAGCTTGCATGCCGGAGGCATCCTGCGCAAGGCCGAATTTCAGCAGGCAGCCGGCCACTAACGGCCCCTGGGCCTCCTGAACACAAATGCCGCCCTTTACACAGCTAAGTGTAACTCACCAGCTCAGGTTTCTGATCACAGGGTGCTGCAGGCATTTCTGACTCTCAAACCAGCCTGACTTTGCAGTGGTGGCAGCTTGGATCCACGAGGCATCCTGCGCAATGCGGAATTTCAGCAGGCAGCCGGTCACTCCACGCCACAGGCCCCTGAACACTAGTGCTGACCCTTTTCCCAGGTAAGCAAACCTCAGCAGCCCAGGTTTGTGTGCCAGATTGATGGAGGCGCTTGGGACTCTCAAACGAGCTGGACTCGGCACAGATTGCAGCGTAGGTCCAGGAGGCATCCTGCGCAATGCGGACATTCAGCAGACAGCCGGTCACTCCGGGCCACAGGCCCCTGAACACTAGTGCTGACCCTTTTCCCAGGTAAGCAAACCTCAGCAGCCCAGGTTGGTGTGGCAGATTGCTGCAGGCGCTTGGGACTCTGAAACCAGCCTGATTTTGTGGTGGTAGCAACTTTGGTCCAGGAGGCATCCTGCACAACGCAGAACATCAGGTCACAGACAGCCGGTCACTCAGGGCCACAGGGCCCCTAAAACAAGTGCTGACCCTTTTCCCAGGTAAGCAAACCTCAGCAGCCCAGGTTGGTGTGGCAGATTGCTGCAGGCGCTTCGGACTCTGAAACCAGCCTGATTTTTTGGTGATAGGAACTTTGGTCCAGGAGGCATCCTGCACAACGCAGAACATCAGGTGGCAGACGGCCAGTCACTCAGGGCCACAGGCCCCTGAACACTAGTGCTGACCCTTTTCCCAGGTAAGCAAACCTCAGCACACCAGGTTCATGTGGCAGATGGCAGGAGACACGTGCCGAGGCCAAAGGGCTGGAGTTGGAACTGGTGCCAGCTTGGGTCTGCACGGCGTATTTGGCAATGCAGAAATTGCAGCAGGCAGCCAGCCACTAAGGGCCCCTGGGCACAGGAGAGAAATGCCACCCTCTACACAAGGAAGTGTAACTCACCAGCTCAGTTTCCTGATGGCAGGTTGCTGCAGGCATTTGTGACTCTTAAACCTGCCGGACCTTGCGGTGGTGGCAGCTTGGATCCACGAGGCATCCTGCGCAATGCGGAATTTCAGCAGGCAGCCGGTCACTCCAGGCCACAGGCCCCTGAACACTAATGCTGACCCTTTTCCCAGGTAAGCAAACCTCAGCACACCAGGTTCATGTGGCAGATGGCAGGAGACACGTGCCGAGGCCAAAGGGCTGGAGTTGGAACTGGTGCCAGCTTGGGTCTGCACGGCGTATTTGGCAATGCAGCATTGCAGCAGGCAGCCGGCCACTAAGGGCCCCTGGGCACAGGAGAGAAATGCCACCCTCTACACAAGGAAGTGTAACTCACCAGCTCAGTTTCCTGATGGCAGGGTGCTGCAGGCATTTCTGACTCTCAAACCAGCCTGACTTTGCAGTGGTGGCAGCTTGCGTCCAGGCGGCATCCTGCGCAATCCGGACATTCAGCAGACAGCCGGTCGCTCCGGGCCACAGGCCCCTGAACACTAGTGCTGACCCTTTTCCCAGGTAAGCAAACCTCAGCAGCCCAGGTTGGTGTGGCAGATTGCTGCAGGCGCTTGGGACTCTGAAACCAGCCTGATTTTATGGTGGTAGGAACTTTGGTCCGGGAGGCATCCTGCACAACGCAGAACATCAGGTGGCAGACGGCCGGTCACTCCGGGCCACAGGCCCCTGAACACTAATGCTGACCCTTTTCCCAGGTAAGCAAAACTCAGCACACCAGGTTGATGTGGCAGATGGCAGGAGACACGTGCCGAGGCCAAAGGGCTGGAGTTGGAACTGGTGCCAGCTTGGGTCTGCACGGCGTATTTGGCAATGCAGCATTTCAGCAGGCAGCCGGCCACTAAGGGCCCCTGGGCACAGGAGAGAAATGCCACCCTCTACACAAGGAAGTGTAACTCACCAGCTCAGGTTTCTGTTCGCAGGGTGCTGCAGCCATGTGTGACTCTCAAGCCTGCCTGACTAAAAGGTGGTGGCAGCTTGCATGCCGGAGGCATCCTGCGCAAGGCCGAATTTCAGCAGGCAGACGGCCACTAAGGGCCCCTGGGCACAGAATACCAATGCCAAATCTACACAAGGAAGTGTAACTCACCAGCTCAGGTTTCTGATGGCAGGGTGCTGCAGGCATTTCTGACTCTCAAACCAGCCTGACTTTGCAGTGGTGGCAGCTTGCGTCCAGGAGGCATCCTGCGAAAGGCGGAATTTCAGAAGGCAGCCGGTCACTCCACGCCACAGGCCCCTTAAAATTAGTGCTACCCTTTTCCCAGGTAAGCAAACCTCAGCAGCCCAGGTTGGTGTGGCAGATTGCTGCAGGCGCTTGGGACTCTGAAACCAGCCTGATTTTTTGGTCGTAGCAACTTTGGTCCGGGAGGCATCCTGCACAACGCAGAACATCAGGTGGCAGACGGCCGGTCACTCCGGGCCACAGGCCCCTGAACACTAGTGCTGACCCTTTTCCCAGGTAAGCACAACTCAGCAGTCCAGGTTCATGTGGCAGATGGCAGGAGACACGTGCCGAGGCCAAAGGGCTGGAGTTGGAACTGGTGCCAGCTTGGGTCTGCACGGCGTATTTGGCAATGCAGCATTTCAGCAGGCAGCCGGCCACTAACGGCCCCTGGGCCTCCTGAACACCAATGCCGCCCTTTACACAGCTAAGTGTAACTCACCAGCTCAGGTTTCTGATGGCAGGGTGCTGCAGGCATTTCTGACTCTGAAACCAGCCTGACTTTGCAGTGGTGGCAGCTTGGATCCACGAGGCATCCTGCGCAATGCGGAATTTCAGCAGGCAGCCGGTCACTCCACGCCACAGGCCCCTGAACACTAGTGCTGACCCTTTTCCCAGGTAAGCAAACCTCAGCAGCCCAGGTTCGTGTGCCAGATTGATGGAGGCGCTTGGGACTCTCAAACGAGCTGGACTCGGCACAGATTGCAGCGTAGGTCCAGGAGGCATCCTGCGCAATGCGGACATTCAGCAGACAGCCGGTCAGTCCAGGCCACAGGCCCCTGAACACTAGTGCTGACCCTTTTCCCAGGTAAGCAAACCTCAGCACACCAGGTTCATGTGGCAGATGGCAGGAGACACGTGCCGAGGTCAAATGGCTGGAGTTGGAACTGGTGCCAGCTTGGGTCTGCACGGCGTATTTGGCAATGCAGCATTTCAGCAGGCAGCCGGCCACTAACAGCCCCTGGGCCTCCTGAACACCAATGCCGCCCTTTACACAGCTAAGTGTAACTCACCAGCTCAGGTTTCTGATGGCAGGGTGCTGCAGGCATTTCTGACTCTCAAACCAGCCTGACTTTGCAGTGGTGGCAGCTTGCGTCCAGGAGGCATCCTGCGCAAGGCGGAATTTCAGAAGGCAGCCGGTCACTCCACGCCACAGGCCCCTTAAAATTAGTGCTACCCTTTTCCCAGGTAAGCAAACCTCAGCAGCCCAGGTTGGTGTGGCAGATTGCTGCAGGCGCTTGGGACTCTGAAACCAGCCTGATTTTTTGGTCGTAGCAACTTTGGTCCGGGAGGCATCCTGCACAACGCAGAACATCAGGTGGCAGACGGCCGGTCACTCCGGGCCACAGGCCCCTGAACACTAGTGCTGACCCTTTTCCCAGGTAAGCAAAACTCAGCAGTCCAGGTTCATGTGGCAGATGGCAGGAGACACGTGCCGAGGCCAAAGGGCTGGAGTTGGAACTGGTGCCAGCTTGGGTCTGCACGGCGTATTTGGCAATGCAGCATTTCAGCAGGCAGCCGGCCACTAAGGGCCCCTGGGCACAGGAGAGAAATGCCACCCTCTACACAAGGAAGTGTAACTCACCAGCTCAGGTTTCTGTTCGCAGGGTGCTGCAGCCATGTGTGACTCCCAAGCCTGCCTGACTAAAAGGTGGTGGCAGCTTGCATGCCGGAGGCATCCTGCGCAAGGCCGAATTTCAGCAGGCAGCCGGTCACTCCACGCCACAGGCCCCTGAACACTAGTGCTGACCCTTTTCCCAGGTAAGCAAACCTCAGCAGCCCAGGTTTGTGTGCCAGATTGATGGAGGCGCTTGGGACTCTCAAACGAGCTGGACTCGGCACAGATTGCAGCGTAGGTCCAGGAGGCATCCTGCGCAATGCGGACATTCAGCAGACAGCCGGTCACTCCGGGCCACAGGCCCCTGAACACTAGTGCTGACCCTTTTCCCAGGTAAGCAAACCTCAGCACACCAGGTTCATGTGGCAGATGGCAGGAGACACGTGCCGAGGCCAAAGGGCTGGAGTTGGAACTGGTGCCAGCTTGGGTCTGCACGGCGTATTTGGCAATGCAGAAATTGCAGCAGGCAGCCAGCCACTAAGGGCCCCTGGGCACAGGAGAGAAATGCCACCCTCTACACAAGGAAGTGTAACTCACCAGCTCAGTTTCCTGATGGCAGGTTGCTGCAGGCATTTGTGACTCTTAAACCTGCCGGACCTTGCGGTGGTGGCAGCTTGGATCCACGAGGCATCCTGCGCAATGCGGAATTTCAGCAGGCAGCCGGTCACTCCAGGCCACAGGCCCCTGAACACTAATGCTGACCCTTTTCCCAGGTAAGCAAACCTCAGCAGTCCAGGTTCATGTGGCAGATGGCAGGAGACACGTGCCGAGGCCAAAGGGCTGGAGTTGGAACTGGTGCCAGCTTGGGTCTGCACGGCGTATTTGGCAATGCAGAAATTGCAGCAGGCAGCCAGCCACTAAGGGCCCCTGGGCACAGGAGAGAAATGCCACCCTCTACACAAGGAAGTGTAACTCACCAGCTCAGTTTCCTGATGGCAGGGTGCTGCAGGCATTTCTGACTCTCAAACCAGCCTGACTTTGCAGTGGTGGCAGCTTGCGTCCAGGCGGCATCCTGCGCAATGCGGACATTCAGCAGACAGCCGGTCGCTCCGGGCCACAGGCCCCTGAACACTAGTGCTGACCCTTTTCCCAGGTAAGCAAACCTCAGCAGCCCAGGTTGGTGTGGCAGATTGCTGCAGGCGCTTGGGACTCTGAAACCAGCCTGATTTTATGGTGGTAGGAACTTTGGTCCGGGAGGCATCCTGCACAACGCAGAACATCAGGTGGCAGACGGCCGGTCACTCCGGGCCACAGGCCCCTGAACACTAATGCTGACCCTTTTCCCAGGTAAGCAAAACTCAGCACACCAGGTTGATGTGGCAGATGGCAGGAGACACGTGCCGAGGCCAAAGGGCTGGAGTTGGAACTGGTGCCAGCTTGGGTCTGCACGGCGTATTTGGCAATGCAGCATTTCAGCAGGCAGCCGGCCACTAAGGGCCCCTGGGCACAGGAGAGAAATGCCACCCTCTACACAAGGAAGTGTAACTCACCAGCTCAGGTTTCTGTTCGCAGGGTGCTGCAGCCATGTGTGACTCTCAAGCCTGCCTGACTAAAAGGTGGTGGCAGCTTGCATGCCGGAGGCATCCTGCGCAAGGCCGAATTTCAGCAGGCAGACGGCCACTAAGGGCCCCTGGGCACAGAATACCAATGCCAAATCTACACAAGGAAGTGTAACTCACCAGCTCAGGTTTCTGATGGCAGGGTGCTGCAGGCATTTCTGACTCTCAAACCAGCCTGACTTTGCAGTGGTGGCAGCTTGCGTCCAGGAGGCATCCTGCGCAAGGCGGAATTTCAGAAGGCAGCCGGTCACTCCACGCCACAGGCCCCTTAAAATTAGTGCTACCCTTTTCCCAGGTAAGCAAACCTCAGCAGCCCAGGTTGGTGTGGCAGATTGCTGCAGGCGCTTGGGACTCTGAAACCAGCCTGATTTTTTGGTCGTAGCAACTTTGGTCCGGGAGGCATCCTGCACAACGCAGAACATCAGGTGGCAGACGGCCGGTCACTCCGGGCCACAGGCCCCTGAACACTAGTGCTGACCCTTTTCCCAGGTAAGCACAACTCAGCAGTCCAGGTTCATGTGGCAGATGGCAGGAGACACGTGCCGAGGCCAAAGGGCTGGAGTTGGAACTGGTGCCAGCTTGGGTCTGCACGGCGTATTTGGCAATGCAGCATTTCAGCAGGCAGCCGGCCACTAACGGCCCCTGGGCCTCCTGAACACCAATGCCGCCCTTTACACAGCTAAGTGTAACTCACCAGCTCAGGTTTCTGATCACAGGGTGCTGCAGGCATTTCTGACTCTCAAACCAGCCTGACTTTGCAGTGGTGGCAGCTTGGATCCACGAGGCATCCTGCGCAATGCGGAATTTCAGCAGGCAGCCGGTCACTCCACGCCACAGGCCCCTGAACACTAGTGCTGACCCTTTTCCCAGGTAAGCAAACCTCAGCCGCCCAGGTTCGTGTGCCAGATTGATGGAGGCGCTTGGGACTCTCAAACGAGCTGGACTCGGCACAGATTGCAGCGTAGGTCCAGGAGGCATCCTGCGCAATGCGGACATTCAGCAGACAGCCGGTCAGTCCAGGCCACAGGCCCCTGAACACTAGTGCTGACCCTTTTCCCAGGTAAGCAAACCTCAGCACACCAGGTTCATGTGGCAGATGGCAGGAGACACGTGCCGAGGTCAAATGGCTGGAGTTGGAACTGGTGCCAGCTTGGGTCTGCACGGCGTATTTGGCAATGCAGCATTTCAGCAGGCAGCCGGCCACTAACAGCCCCTGGGCCTCCTGAACACCAATGCCGCCCTTTACACAGCTAAGTGTAACTCACCAGCTCAGGTTTCTGATGGCAGGGTGCTGCAGGCATTTCTGACTCTCAAACCAGCCTGACTTTGCAGTGGTGGCAGCTTGCGTCCAGGAGGCATCCTGCGCAAGGCGGAATTTCAGAAGGCAGCCGGTCACTCCACGCCACAGGCCCCTTAAAATTAGTGCTACCCTTTTCCCAGGTAAGCAAACCTCAGCAGCCCAGGTTGGTGTGGCAGATTGCTGCAGGCGCTTGGGACTCTGAAACCAGCCTGATTTTTTGGTCGTAGCAACTTTGGTCCGGGAGGCATCCTGCACAACGCAGAACATCAGGTGGCAGACGGCCGGTCACTCCGGGCCACAGGCCCCTGAACACTAATGCTGACCCTTTTCCCAGGTAAGCAAAACTCAGCAGTCCAGGTTCATGTGGCACATGGCAGGAGACACGTGCCGAGGCCAAAGGGCTGGAGTTGGAACTGGTGCCAGCTTGGGTCTGCACGGCGTATTTGGCAATGCAGCATTTCAGCAGGCAGCCGGCCACTAAGGGCCCCTGGGCACAGGAGAGAAATGCCACCCTCTACACAAGGAAGTGTAACTCACCAGCTCAGGTTTCTGTTCGCAGGGTGCTGCAGCCATGTGTGACTCTCAAGCCTGCCTGACTAAAAGGTGGTGGCAGCTTGCATGCCGGAGGCATCCTGCGCAAGGCCGAATTTCAGCAGGCAGACGGCCACTAAGGGCCCCTGGGCACAGAATACCAATGCCAAATCTACACAAGGAAGTGTAACTCACCAGCTCAGGTTTCTGATGGCAGGGTGCTGCAGGCATTTCTGACTCTCAAACCAGCCTGACTTTGCAGTGGTGGCAGCTTGGATCCACGAGGCATCCTGCGCAATGCGGACATTCAGCAGACAGCCGGTCACTCCACGCCACAGGCCCCTGAACACTAGTGCTGACCCTTTTCCCAGGTAAGCAAACCTCAGCAGCCCAGGTTGGTGTGGCAGATTGCTGCAGGCGCTTCGGACTCTGAAACCAGCCTGATTTTTTGGTGATAGGAACTTTGGTCCAGGAGGCATCCTGCACAACGCAGAGCATCAGGTGGCAGGCGGCCGGTCACTCCGGGCCACAGGCCCCTGAACACTAGTGCTGACCCTTTTCCCAGGTAAGCAAACCTCAGCACACCAGGTTCATGTGGCAGATGGCAGGAGACACGTGCCGAGGCCAAAGGGCTGGAGTTGGAACTGGTGCCAGCTTGGGTCTGCACGGCGTATTTGGCAATGCAGCATTGCAGCAGGCAGCCGGCCACTAAGGGCCCCTGGGCACAGGAGAGAAATGCCACCCTCTACACAAGGAAGTGTAACTCACCAGCTCAGGTTTCTGTTCGCAGGGTGCTGCAGCCATGTGTGACTCTCAAGCCTGCCTGACTAAAAGGTGGTGGCAGCTTGCATGCCGGAGGCATCCTGCGCAAGGCCGAATTTCAGCAGGCAGCCGGCCACTAACGGCCCCTGGGCCTCCTGAACACAAATGCCGCCCTTTACACAGCTAAGTGTAACTCACCAGCTCAGGTTTCTGATCACAGGGTGCTGCAGGCATTTCTGACTCTCAAACCAGCCTGACTTTGCAGTGGTGGCAGCTTGGATCCACGAGGCATCCTGCGCAATGCGGACATTCAGCAGACAGCCGGTCACTCCGGGCCACAGGCCCCTGAACACTAGTGCTGACCCTTTTCCCAGGTAAGCAAACCTCAGCAGCCCAGGTTGGTGTGGCAGATTGCTGCAGGTGCTTCGGACTCTGAAACCAGCCTGATTTTTTGGTGATAGGAACTTTGGTCCAGGAGGCATCCTGCACAACGCAGAACATCAGGTGGCAGACGGCCGGTCACTCCGGGCCACAGGCCCCTGAACACTAGTGCTGACCCTTTTCCCAGGTAAGCACAACTCAGCAGTCCAGGTTCATGTGGCAGATGGCAGGAGACACGTGCCGAGGCCAAAGGGCTGGAGTTGGAACTGGTGCCAGCTTGGGTCTGCACGGCGTATTTGGCAATGCAGCATTTCAGCAGGCAGCCGGCCACTAAGGGCCCCTGGGCACAGGAGAGAAATGCCACCCTCTACACAAGGAAGTGTAACTCACCAGCTCAGTTTCCTGATGGCAGGTTGCTGCAGGCATTTGTGACTCTTAAACCTGCCGGACCTTGCGGTGGTGGCAGCTTGGATCCACGAGGCATCCTGCGCAATGCGGAATTTCAGCAGGCAGCCGGTCACTCCAGGCCACAGGCCCCTGAACACTAATGCTGACCCTTTTCCCAGGTAAGCAAACCTCAGCACACCAGGTTCATGTGGCAGATGGCAGGAGACACAAGCCGAGGTCAAATGGCTGGAGTTGGAACTGGTGCCAGCTTGGGTCTGCACGGCGTATTTGGCAATGCAGCATTTCAGCAGGCATCCGGCCACTAACAGCCCCTGGGCCTCCTGAACACCAATGCCGCCCTTTACACAGGGAAGTGTTACTCACCAGCTCAGGTTTCTGATGGCAGGGTGCTGCAGGCATTTCTGACTCTCAAACCAGCCTGACTTTGCAGTGGTGGCAGCTTGCGTCCAGGCGGCATCCTGCGCAATGCGGAATTTCAGCAGGCAGCCGGTCGCTCCGGGCCACAGGCCCCTGAACACTAGTGCTGACCCTTTTCCCAGGTAAGCAAACCTCAGCAGCCCAGGTTGGTGTGGCAGATTGCTGCAGGCGCTTGGGACTCTGAAACCAGCCTGATTTTATGGTGGTAGGAACTTTGGTCCGGGAGGCATCCTGCACAACGCAGAACATCAGGTGGCAGACGGCCGGTCACTCAGGGCCACAGGCCCCTGAACACTAATGCTGACCCTTTTCCCAGGTAAGCAAAACTCAGCACACCAGGTTCATGTGGCACATGGCAGGAGACACGTGCCGAGGCCAAAGGGCTGGAGTTGGAACTGGTGCCAGCTTGGGTCTGCTAGGCGTATTTGGCAATGCAGCATTTCAGCAGGCAGCCGGCCACTAACAGCCCCTGGGCCTCCTGAACACCAATGCCGCCCTTTACACAGCTAAGTGTAACTCACCAGCTCAGGTTTCTGATGGCAGACTGCTGAGACCACTTGGGACCCTCAAACCTATCTGACTTAAACGTTGTGGCAGCGTGGGTCCACGACACATCCTTGAATACAGAATTTCAGCAGGCAGCCGGCCACTAAGGGCCCCTTGGCCTCCTGAACGTGAACGCCTGCCCATTCCTCAGCTAAGCGTCACTCAGCCACCCAGGTTCCTGATGGGAGATAGCATGAGGCACGTGCCATGGCCACCGCAGCTGGAGTTACCACTGGTGCAGGCTTGGGTCTGGTAGGCATATTTGGCAAAGCAGTAATTTCAGCAGGCAGCCAGCCACTCCAGGGAAGGCCAATGCCAGCCCTTTCCTAGAAGAAGAAACCTCAGCAGCCCAGGTTCCTTGCTAAAGAATGCTGGAGCCATTTGGGTCCCTCAAACCTGCCTGACTTAAAGGTGGTGGCAGCTTGGGTCTGGGAGGCATCCTGCACAATGCAGAGTGGAGGAAAGGGAGCGAGACAAGGCGAATACGGGGAAAAGGAAAGAGGGCTAGGGAGAGGGGCAGGCGCGGAAGCCTCACTGAGCCCCTCCCAAGGTGGCGGCCTCTCTATGCAGAGCTGCTCTGCCCACAAGGCAGCAGCACTGCCGCCCGCCCCAGCCGGGGGCGCAGCGCGCCTCGGGGCTGCGGGCAGGGAAGGCGGCAAAAAAGAACAGGCGCGACCCCCACCAAAAACTGCTCTGAAATAAATGCCCCAAATAAACCAGTAAGAAGAAAAAAAACCCTCCTGCCTCTAACCTAATAGGATAAAAAAGGAAAACAGCAAACAAAACCGAGTAATTTCTTTTAAGAAATATTTAAATATTTTTTTAAATATTTTTTCATAATAATACTCACCTTTATAATGTATATTCATGTATACTGTCTATTTATACATTTTATTTATAAATAAATTTATAGTCTATATTACATCTATTCCTAATACTTAAATTTATTTATATATTTTTATACATATTTTTACATAGTCTGTATATATTTGTTTTAGGATTTTTGCTTCTGTAAAATTTACATTATTTAAAATAATTCCTCTCTTTCTACCTGTATAAAAGCCAAAAAGAACCCCTTTAATTTACATGTAGTTAATTTTTTTTAAATTATATTTTTCATATTTATATCCACATTTATACACAAATATACATTTTGAATATGTTTAATTTTTCATTTTTAATGTTTGATTAATTTATAAATTTTTATAAATTAACCTAACCCTAACCCTATTTATATACTTTTATATGTATCTTCATATAGTTTTTATTTATTTCTGTGTTAGGATTTTTACTTCTGTAACATTTATATTATTTTTTATAAATCCTGCCTCCGCCCAAATTATAGCCAAAAAGAACCCCTTTTTTTTCAACTGTATTTAAATTTTTTTAAATTGATTTTTTCAAGTTTATATTCACATTGACATTTAAAATGTATACTAATGCATACTGTTATTTGTATTCTATATTACATTTCTTCCTGCTATTTATATTTACTTATCTATTTCTAAATATTGAGATATATTTTATATTTATGTATATATTTATATCTTGATTGTAGAACAGTAATATCCATATTCATATTATTTAAAATAAAAGCCCTGCCTCTAACCCAATAAGAACCAAAAAAACCCCAACCCTTTCTTTTAAACAACATTTAAATATATATATCCTTATGTTTTCATATTTAATAGACATTATAAATATAAATGTGAACATAATGTATATTGCTTACTTATACATTTATCTTTATCAATGTCAATTTATAAATAAATTTATATTCTAAATTACATCTACTCCAAGCACTTATATAATCAATATATAAAAATATATGTATAAAAATATATAAATTTCTGTGTTAAGATTTTTACTTCTGTAACAGTTATATTGTTTAAAATAAAACCCCTGCCTCTACTTAAATAAAAGCCAAAAATTCCCTTTCCTTTAAAATATATTTACATATGTTTATATTTATATTCCCACTTATAGAATATAAATAACCTTATATGGCAATATAAATTATATTACAAATCTGCATTTTACTTACATAAATTTATATTTAAATTTATATTCATAGCTTAATAATTTCTCTTTATATATTTATTATATAGTTCTATCTTAATATTCACATTTTTATAATAATTATATTATTTAAAATAAAACCTCTGTCTCTAACCAAATAAAAACCAAAGACACCCCTTCATTTAATTAAATATTTAAAATTCTATTCACATCTACATTTATAATTTTCTTTATAGATATTACATATTAGAGATAATACCTTATATTGATTCATATTTATTATATTAATAAAGAAAATATATAAATATTTAAAGTTAGATATATAAAATAAAAATAATACATTTTATTTATTATATGTACCGATATCTGTATATCAGGATTTCTATTTTTATATTATTTCTATTTATAGTATTTATAAAAAAACCCCAGCCTATAACCTAAAACAACCCAAAAAAATCTCCAATTTATTTTAACATTTTTATATTTACATTCTATATTTTTATATCTTTGTAACATAATAATATATAAATTATAGTCTGTTATATATATATGTTACAATTATATACCATAATTAATATTAACAATTATATACCATAGTTTTATATATGTTTACATATGTTTAATAGTTTTATATATGTATCTGTTATCTATATTTATATTTACCACTCAAATTTTATATATATTTTTAAATTTATATTTATTTCTATTTTAAATGATATATTAAACCATATGAATTCATTAACCCGACACATCAGAGCCACAACAATACCGTACCTTCGTCAGCAACGGCACGCAGCACACGCTCATCCCATCGCAGCACATCAAAACAAAACCTATTTTTATTACTAACGGAACAAACATCCCACAACATTGAACCCTCATAAAACCTCACATAAACCTAACTGTAAAGAAATTTTAAATCCCACTATAACTAGCCCAAAACCTCCGCACATTCTCATCATAAACTTCCTCCTAAACCAATATCTCAAAAACCCCATAAAACTCAAATACACCTTGAAAATGACACAACTGCTAAGAAAAACCAACACCCACTAAAAATTAAATCAAACCAACTCACTAGACTCAAAACTAAACAGTACTAAAAGAAGCCCCCAAAGCTCTACCTTTATGCTAATGCACAAATAAAAACCAATAATCTATAAAACTTAATTTAAAATTAAAAGAAAACTAACTTATATTTTTTAGTATTTTAACAGTTTAGATTTTTTATTTTTATGCTTTCACTGCCCAAATTAAAAAACATGTTGCCTATAAAAACCCACCACGTGAATACCCCTGGCACCAAAAATAAAACTAAAAAAACCTATCGAACCAGAAAGAAAACGGAACTTAGGAAAACCAAAACCATAACGTTCAAGTACTCACACCACATCCCTTACCGGACAGCAACTATAAACAACATCAAACCATACAATCAAGTCTAAAAACCACCTTAAAACCACTACATTGAAAAACCTGTCAAAAATTAAACACTGCATTTAACAAAAGCCATCGAATAAATTCACACCCACAAACTCCGGCAGCCCAGCTGGCCCAACCAAAGCTGTATGTTTATGCATACAGTAAACAAAGCCAAAACCCCAGTAATAACTATCACAAGTCTATGAAAGAAACCTATTGAAGTCAATCCTGTCTCAAATTCAAACCAACCCATCCAGAAAGTTAGTTCACTCAAAAAACAACTTACACTGAGTTAATCATACCAAGAAATTAAACAACACACCATATACCACCAATGAATATAATAGTCAGGTAAAGAAAAACTACTTTTTTTTTCTTTTTTTTATTTAAACTAACTTCTTTTATTAGCTAGAACAAAAGATTTTGCCAGGCCTGTAACAACAACAACAACTTCTTTTTCTTCTTCACCTTCTGAAATGTCCCTTCTCACTCCCAAATTCCTTTCAACTCCTGAGTTTACATCCAAGCAAAAAGCAAAATTCATGCGCTCGCGCGTTCGGTGCTCCTGTCAGATTCTCTCTTTCCCTCCACATCTTCTTACACTTTCAGTCTTCATGCTGTCCTGCTGTGATGAGTCTGACAGAAGAACAGGCACATGTTAACAGAGCATTTCCCTCCCCATAGCTGGTTTCCTCAGCGCATTTCACTCAATCCCAAGCCTGCAATGATGCACGCTCACCTGAAGCAGGGGGAGAAATCTGTAAAGGTCACTAAATACATAAAAGCGCATCCCCATTGTTCCATTACTCAGCAGCCCATCCGGCCAAGGTGAGAGCTCGCTGCCCACCGAGGACACGGCAACCAGCAGGGCCCTTTCTCCCACTCTCCAGCACGGACCTGCGAAGCCACAGAGGAGTTTACAGAGACCGGGAGCCGGCGGGACGGGACGGGCGCCCGGCCCGACCTTCCAAAGCTGGCGGCAGCGACGGCGGGGAGAGCCACGGCCCCGCTCCGCCTCCTGCACCGCCTGCCCGGGGCCGCCCCGCCGGGATTGTCCGGCCCGCGGTCGCTCCCAGCGACTGGAGCGGGGCGGGCGCGGGCCCGGGGGCTCCAGCCTTGTTCCGACGCCGCTCGCCCGCCCCCGCCCGCTGCCCCCGACCCGTGGAGCGCTGCGACCGCGCCTCCGCCGCCCACCGAAACTGGCCCCGCCGGGCCGCCCCCGCCGTTTCTCTCGGTCATTGTGTCCCTTTGCACTCCTGAAATGTCCTTCCCCCGTCCCCGGCATTTACAGACCCTGGCCCGCCCCTCACCCTTCCCTCCCTCGGCAGCGGCGTCCTTGCCCCGCCCCGGGCACCCAGCTGGCTCGGGGGGGTGCAGTACCGCTCTGTGGCCACAGGGCGGCAGATTTACCGGGGTGTGCAATGTTCCCACCCATTTCGCCGCCAACTTGAGAAGGTCAAAGAAAGTCCGCGACATTCGTGACACGCCCTTCCCAAGAAGCCGGCCGAAAGAGGCCCTAGGGAGAGAGAGGGGATAACCCAGATGCCTTTCAGAAACACGCCAAAATGCACCCGCTAGCGCCATCACTGACCCCACAGACTGCATCGGGTACACTTGAAAGGCCACAGAAAATCCCATCGGAGCCGCGCCGGGGCCGGTATTTCATGAAGGCAGCCGATTAGACCGAGCCGGGTCCTCCACTTCCCCGCCCTTTTCGCCGCCATCTGGAGAAGGTCAAGGAACAGTCCGAGACACCCGCGACACGCCACTCCCAACATGGCGGCCTCTCGGCTGCCTGCCGGCACACGCCTGCAGTACCGCGCTCTGCCCACAAGGCGGCAGCACTGCCGCCCGCCCCAGCCGGGGGCGCAGCGCGCCTCGGGGCTGCGGGCAGCGAAGGCGGCAAAAAACAGGGCGACCCCACGCTGAAATAAAACTCCTCTGAAATAAATGCCAAAAATCTTACCCGATCAGAAGCAAACAAGCCCCCTTGCTTTAAAACCATAAATTTGGTATTTCTATTTCCCGTATTTATACTCACATGCATATTTATAGTGGACATTGATGTAGCATGTAATTTATATAATATAAGTACATATAAATAATAGGAATAGACAGAATATATTTTGTGGTTTTATAAATATCTTTCTATATTGATTGGATATCTCTATGTTTAAAATTAAAAGCATGATAGAAATGTATTATTTAAAATAAAAATCCCATCCTAATAAATACAAAAAAGCTCTATTCTTTTAAACTGTATTGAAATATTTTTATATATATAACTTGCATGACTATATTCACATTTATATTTATAGTTTATATTTAAGCATTATATTAATCATTCTATATAATATGTATCCTATTCAAATAATAGAGATGAATTATTTTTAAAATTATGAACCATATCTACTGCTACAACTTATTTTTTCTTATATTTTTAATTTTTATACTAATCTTTAGCTATTTCTGATCTATTTCTATACTTCGAATTCTACCTTTATATTATCTGTACTTATAATTTTCATACTAAAACCCCTGCTTTTACCAAAAAAAACTAATATTTTAAACTACTTATAAAAAATTAATAAAAAACAACAGCCCACTTACTTTATTTATATCTATGGATATGGTGTAATATATAACAAATGATAGATATGATAAATCTATATTTATATCTTTTTCTAGTGTATTTTAGGAAATATAAACTTGTTTCAAATATATGCAGATATTTTATATTTAAAATAATTTAACAATTCTTTATATAACATAAATCAATACCATCCATAATGCATATAATACTATATATAATTTCTTTCCAATTTTTTCTGGGTGTTTCCTGGGTCTTTTCTTGCCCTTCTTGGAATTTTTTTCTGGGTTTTCTTTGGGTTTTTTCTTGCCCATCTTGGGGGTTTTTCCTGGGTTTTTCTTGCCCATCTTGGGGGGTATTTTCTCATTTTCTTCTGTTTTTTTTCTTGCCCGTCTTCGGGGTTTTTTCAGGGTTTTTTCTTGCCCATCTTGGGGTTTTTTTCTGGGTTTTTTCTTGCCCATCTTCGTCTGTTTTTCTGGGTTTTAAGCCAACATGGGTACATTCCATGTCAGTACATACAATATAACCTGGCTGGAGATTTGCTGTCAGGTTTTGCAACTCATTGTTAAATTTAGAATAAAAAAAGTCACACACAAGGTTAACTCCAGTCAGCATGTGCCCACCCATGAAGAGACGAGCAGACACAGACACAGCCACGTGCTCTCACACACTCTTTCCGCTTAGACGCTCGCTGCGGCCCTGACTCCAGACACTGAGGAACGTGCTGTGACACATCTTCTATCACATCTTCTGGCTGCCGCTCCTTGATGTTAAATGGTAGATTCGGGGGAAGTTGGCAGCTTCAGGGACCTGCGAGACGACAGGAAGTGGCTAAAGAGTGGTTATCTGACAGCTAGGACTTCTCCCCACTCTGGACCAATAAATTATCTACCCAAAATCCCACAAAAGACAGATCAACAGTAAAATTTTTATAACTGTGCTACCTAACTGTGACTACGTGCCAGGTCAGGGCAGCTGCGTTCGTAAGTGGCACAATGTAAGTACAGACAATATCAGCTGAGGCAAACAGTGCAAGTGTACACAGGGTGTAAGTATACACAATATAGGGTAGCACACTTACATGCTGTGTAAGTACACACAGTACAAGCCAACATAGGTACACAGAATGTGAGTACACAGAGTATAATCCAACAGAGATACACATGGTAAAGGTACATACAAACATAAACCAACACAGGTACATAAAATACAAGCCAGGACTGGAGATAACTTCTGGAAGATGAATTATTGACCTTCACACGCTTTGAGAAGGGTTGGGGTTAGATAGAACCACTGCAGTCACCTAGGGAGGTGAATCTGAAACAAAGTCAGGACAAAAGTCACAGGGCGGCAGGACAGCTAAAGAGCTCCAGATGTCCTGTGTCCATCTACAAATCCCATCTAGAGTCCAACTACACCCCACATTACACATTCCAAGTCCCCGGGCCCTCTCCTATTACAGCTGGCCATGCGGCAGGGCAGAACAGCTCCGGCACCCGTATGTGTGCAGACACCCATGACACAGAACGTGACAAACAGGGGGACATCAAACACCACACATCATGCTTGTGGTGAGGGCCTCGAGGGAAGAAGGCAAAAGGGACCCCAAAGACACACTAGGGAACACGGCACACCGGAAACCACGACACAAACCAGAGCTGTTCTGCACTGCCCGCCTGAAAGCTGCCATCAAAAGTAGAGCCTCTCCCTTTAGCTGTCCTAAGAGGCCCTTGGACAAGTTTGCTTTTCCCTCCGCTAATTTTTAAATCTGTCCCAAGAACTCCCAACCTGCTACGCCCCCATCTCCAGGCCATGGCTCCCAACTTATCTTTTGGATGATCGGCGACGGGAATCCACGTTGCACCTGAAATGAGTCTGCTTCAGAGAGCCTCGTGATGGCCTGTGAGCCTCTCGGTCAGCTACAATAAAGAAAACCAAAACCAAAGAATGAGTCCAGAGTTATGCGGGCCAAATCCCAGCCAGTCAGCTACTTGCCCTCTCCTGAGTGTGCCTGGCTCCCTCAGGCTCCAGCTTCATCCTGATTCCAAGGCTGTGGCCTTTATTAGGGCTGTCACCTGGGTTAGAGAAAGGCAAAGTTAAATGGCATTCCTGTGAGTGCACTGGATGACTCTGTGTGCTCTAAGACATGGGAATGCCTCTGCTAGAAGCCTTGTGGGGGGGGGCCCTCAAATAAACAAATAAACACCCTTTCTCACCCTGCTGCCTACAAACCCCCTCCCAAGAACTCCTAACTGGATACCTGCTCACCTTCCCTCTCCCACTCACAATCCTCAACTCACCTGAAGCCTCAATCTCAAACATCATCCTTGACACTGGGCAGATCCCTCTTGTGACATGATCAAGCTGCTGAAAAAATTCTTCTCCTTGAGAGCTGAGCAATAACAACCACTTCTCTCCACGGCCCACCTTGACTGCTGCTATCCAGATTCACTTCCTAAAAAGAAAGACAAAGAAGTGAGCTCTAACAGAGTCACCATGTACACTTCTGCTCCACAGACAAATGGGGCCTCACCTGCTCGGGGGAATCCCCTCACCCGGGATGGGGCCCTCTGGCCCAGATTTAATTCATCTGAATCTGAAAAAAACGTTAGGACAAGAGTCACACTGTTGCAGGACAACTTAAGAGCTCCAGATGTCCTGTGTCCATCTACAAATCCCATCTGGAGTCCAACTACACCCCACATTACACATTCCAAGTCCCCGGGCCCTCTCCTATCGCACCAGGCTATGCGGCAGGGCAGAGCAGCCCCGGCACAAATGTGTGCTGACACCCGTGACACAGGACAGACAGGACAGGACACACAACGGGGACACAACAGGAACAGAAATCTCTTGGCAAGGAAAATGGCTGCAAGGACTGAGAGCATGCAAAAGGAGATGACTGAGTTCAAACTGACGGTGAGCTGATGAGGCTCAGAGAACACTGCAGGAAGAAGATGCTAACTGAATGATTGATTCCAAGAACAGTAAAGATGGATGCCTAGGAATCCTATGGTCAGAATCCTCTGCCTGCCCTCACATTCTTTCAAGCCCTAATCCACCATAATGGATCCAGGTGGGGCACAGCTGTCCGTACAGCTCAGAACAAGACCTGACAAGACATCTGACTGGATGCTTCCAAAGACAGAAGAGAGTCTGATGCCTGTCTGAGCTCCCGAGTCAAAAGTTCTATCGCCTGGGTGCCAGGCCAAGGAATGCAGAGATCACAGATGCTAACAATGATGCCAAGGTTTCTGACAGGCCCCTCAAAGTGCTAAGGTAAAAGACAGGAGATACACAAACAACACATAATGCACAGCAGACAAGTGACACCAGACACACCGGGACTGCTCTGCCCTGAACACCTCAGCACTGTGATCAAAGGTGAGACTTGGCTTTCATGGGGCCTAAGGGGCCACTTCATGGACACCCCCCCACCGCCAAATTGGACTCAAAAACCCCTCCCAGTAATTCCCAAACCAGCACCCTGCCTTCATCCCCTCTGTGGGTCATAGCCCTCTACTTATCTCTCAGACATCTGGCAATGCCGGTCCGTGCCAGGTGCAAAGAAAGGCCACCTCGTCAGCTGGGAAGGTCCTGCTGTCACCGGGCTGGTGTCTCTCAGACAGCTAGAGTAAAGAGAACCAAACATCAGTGCCTGATCTTGGCACCCCATCGGCCAAAACCCCACCAGTCTGCTACTCACCGTGCTCCTAGGAAGGCCCGGCACCTGCTAACTCTGACCCTCTGCCATGGATGCAATGCATCTGCACCTGAAAGAAAGTCAGAACATGTGTCAAACACCACCAGGATAACTCACAAGCTGCAAACACCTTAGGTCCATCTAGGAATAGCATCTAGAGCCCAAGTACAGCCCCCATTACAAATTTACACTCCCCAGGGCTTGTCCCATTGCAGCTGGCCATGCGGCAGGGCAGAACAGCTCCGGCACCCATATGTGTGCAGACACCCGTGACACAGAACGTGACAAACAGGGGGACATCAAACACCACACATCATGCTTGTGGTGAGGGCCTCGAGGGAAGAAGGCAAAAGGGACCCCAAAGACACACTAGGGAACACGGCACACCGGAAACCACGACACAAACCAGAGCTGTTCTGCACTGCCCGCCTGAAAGCTGCCATCAAAAGTAGAGCCTCTCCCTTTAGCTGTCCTAAGAGGCCCTTGGACAAGTTTGCTTTTCCCTCCGCTAATTTTTAAATCTGTCCCAAGAACTCCCAACCTGCTACACCCCCATCTCCAGGCCGTGGCTCCCAACTTATCTTTTGGATGATCGGCGACGGGAATCCACGTTGCACCTGAAATGAGTCTGCTTCAGAGAGCCTCGTGATGGCCTGTGAGCCTCTCGGTCAGCTACAATAAAGAAAACCAAAACCAAAGAATGAGTCCAGAGTTATGCGGGCCAAATCCCAGCCAGTCAGCTACTTGCCCTCTCCTGAGTGTGCCTGGCTCCCTCAGGCTCCAGCTTCATCCTGATTCCAAGGCTGTGGCCTTTATTAGGGCTGGCACCTGGGTTAGAGAAAGGCAAAGTTAAATGGCATTCCTGTGAGTGCACTGGATGACTCTGTGTGCTCTAAGACATGGGAATGCCTCTGCTAGAAGCCTTGTGGGGGGGGCCCTCAAATAAACAAATAAACACCCTTTCTCACCCTGCTGCCTGCAAACTCCCTCCCAAGAACTCCTAACTGGATACCTGCTCACCCTCCCTCTCCCACTCACAATCCTCAACTCACCTGAAGCCTCAATCTCAAACATCATCCTTGACACTGGGCAGATCCCTCTTGTGACATGATCAAGCTGCTGAAAAAATTCTTCTCCTTGAGAGCTGAGCAATAACAACCACTTCTCTCCACGGCTCACCTTGACTGCTGCTATCCAGATTCACTTCCTAAAAAGAAAGACAAAGAAGTGAGCTCTAACAGAGTCACCATGTACACTTCTGCTCCACAGACAAATGGGGCCTCACCTGCTCGGGGGAATCCCCTCACCCGGGATGGGGCCCTCTGGCCCAGATTTAATTCATCTGAATCTGAAAAAAACGTTAGGACAAGAGTCACACTGTTGCAGGACAACTTAAGAGCTCCAGATGTCCTGTGTCCATCTACAAATCCCATCTGGAGTCCAACTACACCCCACATTACACATTCCAAGTCCCCGGGCCCTCTCCTATCGCACCAGGCTATGCGGCAGGGCAGAGCAGCCCCGGCACAAATGTGTGCTGACACCCGTGACACAGGACAGACAGGACAGGACACACAACGGGGACACAACAGGAACAGAAATCTCTTGGCAAGGAAAATGGCTGCAAGGACTGAGAGCATGCAAAAGGAGATGACTGAGTTCAAACTGACGGTGAGCTGATGAGGCTCAGAGAACACTGCAGGAAGAAGATGCTAACTGAATGATTGATTCCAAGAACAGTAAAGATGGATGCCTAGGAATCCTATGGTCAGAATCCTCTGCCTGCCCTCACATTCTTTCAAGCCCTAATCCACCATAATGGATCCAGGTGGGGCACAGCTGTCCGTACAGCTCAGAACAAGACCTGACAAGACATCTGACTGGATGCTTCCAAAGAGAGAACTTTTGACTGGGGAGCTCAGACAGGTATCAGAATTGCATCTCTGGCCTGGGTGCCAGGCCAAGGAATGCAGAGATCACAGATGCTAACAATGATGCCAAGGTTTCTGACAGGCCCCTCAATGTGCTAAGGTAAAAGACAGGAGATACACAAACAACACATAATGCACAGCAGACAAGTGACACCAGACACACCGGGACTGCTCTGCCCTGAACACCTCAGCACTGTGATCAAAGGTGAGACTTGGCTTTCATGGGGCCTAAGGGGCCACTTCATGGACACCCCCCCACCGCCAAATTGGACTCAAAAACCCCTCCCAGTAATTCCCAAACCAGCACCCTGCCTTCATCCCCTCTGTGGGTCATAGCCCTCTACTTATCTCTCAGACATCTGGCGATGCCGGTCCGTGCCAGGTGCAAAGAAAGGCCACCTCGTCAGCTGGGAAGGTCCTGCTGTCACCGGGCTGGTGTCTCTCAGACAGCTAGAGTAAAGAGAACCAAACATCAGCGCCTGATCTTGGCACCCCATCGGCCAAAACCCCACCAGTCTGCTACTCACCCTGCTCCTAGGAAGGCCCGGCACCTGCTAACTCTGACCCTCTGCCATGGATGCAATGCATCTGCACCTGAAAGAAAGTCAGAACATGTGTCAAACACCACCAGGATAACTCACAAGCTGCAAACACCTTAGGTCCATCTAGGAATAGCATCTAGAGCCCAAGTACAGCCCCCATTACAAATTTACACTCCCCAGGGCTTGTCCCATTGCAGCTGGCCATGTGGCAGGGCAGAACAGCTCCGGCACCCATATGTGTGCAGACACCCGTGACACAGAACGTGACAAACAGGGGGACATCAAACACCACACATCATGCTTGTGGTGAGGGCCTCGAGGGAAGAAGGCAAAAGGGACCCCAAAGACACACTAGGGAACACGGCACACCGGAAACCACGACACAAACCAGAGCTGTTCTGCACTGCCCGCCTGAAAGCTGCCATCAAAAGTAGAGCCTCTCCCTTTAGCTGTCCTAAGAGGCCCTTGGACAAGTTTGCTTTTCCCTCCGCTAATTTTTAAATCTGTCCCAAGAACTCCCAACCTGCTACACCCCCATCTCCAGGCCGTGGCTCCCAACTTATCTTTTGGATGATCGGCGACGGGAATCCACGTTGCACCTGAAATGAGTCTGCTTCAGAGAGCCTCGTGATGGCCTGTGAGCCTCTCGGTCAGCTACAATAAAGAAAACCAAAACCAAAGAATGAGTCCAGAGTTATGCGGGCCAAATCCCAGCCAGTCAGCTACTTGCCCTCTCCTGAGTGTGCCTGGCTCCCTCAGGCTCCAGCTTCATCCTGATTCCAAGGCTGTGGCCTTTATTAGGGCTGGCACCTGGGTTAGAGAAAGGCAAAGTTAAATGGCATTCCTGTGAGTGCACTGGATGACTCTGTGTGCTCTAAGACATGGGAATGCCTCTGCTAGAAGCCTTGTGGGGGGGGCCCTCAAATAAACAAATAAACACCCTTTCTCACCCTGCTGCCTGCAAACTCCCTCCCAAGAACTCCTAACTGGATACCTGCTCACCCTCCCTCTCCCACTCACAATCCTCAACTCACCTGAAGCCTCAATCTCAAACATCATCCTTGACACTGGGCAGATCCCTCTTGTGACATGATCAAGCTGCTGAAAAAATTCTTCTCCTTGAGAGCTGAGCAATAACAACCACTTCTCTCCACGGCTCACCTTGACTGCTGCTATCCAGATTCACTTCCTAAAAAGAAAGACAAAGAAGTGAGCTCTAACAGAGTCACCATGTACACTTCTGCTCCACAGACAAATGGGGCCTCACCTGCTCGGGGGAATCCCCTCACCCGGGATGGGGCCCTCTGGCCCAGATTTAATTCATCTGAATCTGAAAAAAACGTTAGGACAAGAGTCACACTGTTGCAGGACAACTTAAGAGCTCCAGATGTCCTGTGTCCATCTACAAATCCCATCTGGAGTCCAACTACACCCCACATTACACATTCCAAGTCCCCGGGCCCTCTCCTATCGCACCAGGCTATGCGGCAGGGCAGAGCAGCCCCGGCACAAATGTGTGCTGACACCCGTGACACAGGACAGACAGGACAGGACACACAACGGGGACACAACAGGAACAGAAATCTCTTGGCAAGGAAAATGGCTGCAAGGACTGAGAGCATGCAAAAGGAGATGACTGAGTTCAAACTGACGGTGAGCTGATGAGGCTCAGAGAACACTGCAGGAAGAAGATGCTAACTACTGTTCTTGGAATCAATCATTCAAAGATGGATGCCTAGGAATCCTATGGTCAGAATCCTCTGCCTGCCCTCACATTCTTTCAAGCCCTAATCCACCATAATGGATCCAGGTGGGGCACAGCTGTCCGTACAGCTCAGAACAAGACCTGACAAGACATCTGACTGGATGCTTCCAAAGAGAGAACTTTTGACTGGGGAGCTCAGACAGGTATCAGAATTGCATCTCTGGCCTGGGTGCCAGGCCAAGGAATGCAGAGATCACAGATGCTAACAATGATGCCAAGGTTTCTGACAGGCCCCTCAATGTGCTAAGGTAAAAGACAGGAGATACACAAACAACACATAATGCACAGCAGACAAGTGACACCAGACACACCGGGACTGCTCTGCCCTGAACACCTCAGCACTGTGATCAAAGGTGAGACTTGGCTTTCATGGGGCCTAAGGGGCCACTTCATGGACACCCCCCCACCGCCAAATTGGACTCAAAAACCCTTCCCAGTAATTCCCAAACCAGCACCCTGCCTTCATCCCCTCTGTGGGTCATAGCCCTCTACTTATCTCTCAGACATCTGGCGATGCCGGTCCGTGCCACGTGCAAAGAAAGGCCACCTCGTCAGCTGGGAAGGTCCTGCTGTCACCGGGCTGGTGTCTCTCAGACAGCTAGATTAAAGAGAACCAAACATCAGTGCCTGATCTTGGCACCCCATCGGCCAAAACCCCACCAGTCTGCTACTCACCCTGCTCCTAGGAAGGCCCGGCACCTGCTAACTCTGACCCTCTGCCATGGATGCAATGCATCTGCACCTGAAAGAAAGTCAGAACATGTGTCAAACACCACCAGGATAACTCACAAGCTGCAAACACCTTAGGTCCATCTAGGAATAGCATCTAGAGCCCAAGTACAGCCCCCATTACAAATTTACACTCCCCAGGGCTTGTCCCATTGCAGCTGGCCGTGCGGCAGGGCAGAACAGCTCCGGCACCCATATGTGTGCAGACACCCGTGACACAGAACGTGACAAACAGGGGGACATCAAACACCACACATCATGCTTGTGGTGAGGGCCTCGAGGGAAGAAGGCAAAAGGGATCCCAAAGACACACTAGGGAACACGGCACACCGGAAACCACGACACAAACCAGAGCTGTTCTGCACTGCCCGCCTGAAAGCTGCCATCAAAAGTAGAGCCTCTCCCTTTAGCTGTCCTAAGAGGCCCTTGGACAAGTTTGCTTTTCCCTCCGCTAATTTTTAAATCTGTCCCAAGAACTCCCAACCTGCTACGCCCCCATCTCCAGGCCGTGGCTCCCAACTTATCTTCTGGATGATCGGTGATGGGAATCCACGTTGCACCTGAAATGAGTCGGCTTCAGAGAGCCTCGTGATGGCCTGTGAGCCTCTCGGTCAGCTACAATAAAGAAAACCAAAACCAAAGAATGAGTCCAGAGTTATGCGGGCCAAATCCCAGCCAGTCAGCTACTTGCCCTCTCCTGAGTGTGCCTGGTTCCCTCAGGCTCCAGCTTCATCCTGATTCCAAGGCTGTGGCCTTTATTAGGGCTGGCACCTGGGTTAGAGAAAGGCAAAGTTAAATGGCATTCCTGTGAGTGCACTGGATGACTCTGTGTGCTCTAAGACATGGGAATGCCTCTGCTAGAAGCCTTGTGGGGGGGGCCCTCAAATAAACAAATAAACACCCTTTCTCACCCTGCTGCCTGCAAACCCCCTCCCAAGAACTCCTAACTGGATACCTGCTCACCCTCCCTCTCCCACTCACAATCCTCAACTCACCTGAAGCCTCAATCTCAAACATCATCCTTGACACTGGGCAGATCCCTCTTGTGACATGATCAAGCTGCTGAAAAAATTCTTCTCCTTGAGAGCTGAGCAATAACAACCACTTCTCTCCACGGCTCACCTTGACTGCTGCTATCCAGATTCACTTCCTAAAAAGAAAGACAAAGAAGTGAGCTCTAACAGAGTCACCATGTACACTTCTGCTCCACAGACAAATGGGGCCTCACCTGCTCGGGGGAATCCCCTCACCCGGGATGGGGCCCTCTGGCCCAGATTTAATTCATCTGAATCTGAAAAAAACGTTAGGACAAGAGTCACACTGTTGCAGGACAACTTAAGAGCTCCAGATGTCCTGTGTCCATCTACAAATCCCATCTGGAGTCCAACTACACCCCACATTACACATTCCAAGTCCCCGGGCCCTCTCCTATCGCACCAGGCTATGCGGCAGGGCAGAGCAGCCCCGGCACAAATGTGTGCTGACACCCGTGACACAGGACAGACAGGACAGGACACACAACGGGGACACAACAGGAACAGAAATCTCTTGGCAAGGAAAATGGCTGCAAGGACTGAGAGCATGCAAAAGGAGATGACTGAGTTCAAACTGACGGTGAGCTGATGAGGCTCAGAGAACACTGCAGGAAGAAGATGCTAACTGAATGATTGATTCCAAGAACAGTAAAGATGGATGCCTAGGAATCCTATGGTCAGAATCCTCTGCCTGCCCTCACATTCTTTCAAGCCCTAATCCACCATAATGGATCCAGGTGGGGCACAGCTGTCCGTACAGCTCAGAACAAGACCTGACAAGACATCTGACTGGATGCTTCCAAAGAGAGAAGAGTCTGATGCCTGCCTGAGCTCCCGAGTCAAAAGTTCTATGGCCTGGGTGCCAGGCCAAGGAATGCAGAGATCACAGATGCTAACAATGATGCCAAGGTTTCTGACAGGCCCCTCAAAGTGCTAAGGTAAAAGACAGGAGATACACAAACAACACATAATGCACAGCAGACAAGTGACACCAGACACACCGGGACTGCTCTGCCCTGAACACCTCAGCACTGTGATCAAAAGTGAGACTTGGCTTTCATGGGGCCTAAGGGGCCACTTCATGGACACCCCCCCACCGCCAAATTGGACTCAAAAACCCTTCCCAGTAATTCCCAAACCAGCACCCTGCCTTCATCCCCTCTGTGGGTCATAGCCCTCTACTTATCTCTCAGACATCTGGCAATGCCGGTCCGTGCCAGGTGCAAAGAAAGGCCACCTCGTCAGCTGGGAAGGTCCTGCTGTCACCGGGCTGGTGTCTCTCAGACAGCTAGAGTAAAGAGAACCAAACATCAGCGCCTGATCTTGGCACCCCATCGGCCAAAACCCCACCAGTCTGCTACTCACCCTGCTCCTAGGAAGGCCCGGCACCTGCTAACTCTGACCCTCTGCCATGGATGCAATGCATCTGCACCTGAAAGAAAGTCAGAACATGTGTCAAACACCACCAGGATAACTCACAAGCTGCAAACACCTTAGGTCCATCTAGGAATAGCATCTAGAGCCCAAGTACAGCCCCCATTACAAATTTACACTCCCCAGGGCTTGTCCCATTGCAGCTGGCCGTGTGGCAGGGCAGAACAGCTCCGGCACCCATATGTGTGCAGACACCCGTGACACAGAACGTGACAAACAGGGGGACATCAAACACCACACATCATGCTTGTGGTGAGGGCCTCGAGGGAAGAAGGCAAAAGGGACCCCAAAGACACACTAGGGAACACGGCACACCGGAAACCACGACACAAACCAGAGCTGTTCTGCACTGCCCGCCTGAAAGCTGCCATCAAAAGTAGAGCCTCTCCCTTTAGCTGTCCTAAGAGGCCCTTGGACAAGTTTGCTTTTCCCTCCGCTAATTTTTAAATCTGTCCCAAGAACTCCCAACCTGCTACACCCCCATCTCCAGGCCGTGGCTCCCAACTTATCTTTTGGATGATCGGCGACGGGAATCCACGTTGCACCTGAAATGAGTCTGCTTCAGAGAGCCTCGTGATGGCCTGTGAGCCTCTCGGTCAGCTACAATAAAGAAAACCAAAACCAAAGAATGAGTCCAGAGTTATGCGGGCCAAATCCCAGCCAGTCAGCTACTTGCCCTCTCCTGAGTGTGCCTGGCTCCCTCAGGCTCCAGCTTCATCCTGATTCCAAGGCTGTGGCCTTTATTAGGGCTGGCACCTGGGTTAGAGAAAGGCAAAGTTAAATGGCATTCCTGTGAGTGCACTGGATGACTCTGTGTGCTCTAAGACATGGGAATGCCTCTGCTAGAAGCCTTGTGGGGGAGGCCCTCAAATAAACAAATAAACACCCTTTCTCACCCTGCTGCCTGCAAACTCCCTCCCAAGAACTCCTAACTGGATACCTGCTCACCCTCCCTCTCCCACTCACAATCCTCAACTCACCTGAAGCCTCAATCTCAAACATCATCCTTGACACTGGGCAGATCCCTCTTGTGACATGATCAAGCTGCTGAAAAAATTCTTCTCCTTGAGAGCTGAGCAATAACAACCACTTCTCTCCACGGCTCACCTTGACTGCTGCTATCCAGATTCACTTCCTAAAAAGAAAGACAAAGAAGTGAGCTCTAACAGAGTCACCATGTACACTTCTGCTCCACAGACAAATGGGGCCTCACCTGCTCGGGGGAATCCCCTCACCCGGGATGGGGCCCTCTGGCCCAGATTTAATTCATCTGAATCTGAAAAAAACGTTAGGACAAGAGTCACACTGTTGCAGGACAACTTAAGAGCTCCAGATGTCCTGTGTCCATCTACAAATCCCATCTGGAGTCCAACTACACCCCACATTACACATTCCAAGTCCCCGGGCCCTCTCCTATCGCACCAGGCTATGCGGCAGGGCAGAGCAGCCCCGGCACAAATGTGTGCTGACACCCGTGACACAGGACAGACAGGACAGGACACACAACGGGGACACAACAGGAACAGAAATCTCTTGGCAAGGAAAATGGCTGCAAGGACTGAGAGCATGCAAAAGGAGATGACTGAGTTCAAACTGACGGTGAGCTGATGAGGCTCAGAGAACACTGCAGGAAGAAGATGCTAACTGAATGATTGATTCCAAGAACAGTAAAGATGGATGCCTAGGAATCCTATGGTCAGAATCCTCTGCCTGCCCTCACATTCTTTCAAGCCCTAATCCACCATAATGGATCCAGGTGGGGCACAGCTGTCCGTACAGCTCAGAACAAGACCTGACAAGACATCTGACTGGATGCTTCCAAAGAGAGAAGAGTCTGATGCCTGCCTGAGCTCCCGAGTCAAAAGTTCTATGGCCTGGGTGCCAGGCCAAGGAATGCAGAGATCACAGATGCTAACAATGATGCCAAGGTTTCTGACAGGCCCCTCAAAGTGCTAAGGTAAAAGACAGGAGATACACAAACAACACATAATGCACAGCAGACAAGTGACACCAGACACACCGGGACTGCTCTGCCCTGAACACCTCAGCACTGTGATCAAAAGTGAGACTTGGCTTTCATGGGGCCTAAGGGGCCACTTCATGGACACCCCCCCACCGCCAAATTGGACTCAAAAACCCTTCCCAGTAATTCCCAAACCAGCACCCTGCCTTCATCCCCTCTGTGGGTCATAGCCCTCTACTTATCTCTCAGACATCTGGCGATGCCGGTCCGTGCCAGGTGCAAAGAAAGGCCACCTCGTCAGCTGGGAAGGTCCTGCTGTCACCGGGCTGGTGTCTCTCAGACAGCTAGAGTAAAGAGAACCAAACATCAGCGCCTGATCTTGGCACCCCATCGGCCAAAACCCCACCAGTCTGCTACTCACCCTGCTCCTAGGAAGGCCCGGCACCTGCTAACTCTGACCCTCTGCCATGGATGCAATGCATCTGCACCTGAAAGAAAGTCAGAACATGTGTCAAACACCACCAGGATAACTCACAAGCTGCAAACACCTTAGGTCCATCTAGGAATAGCATCTAGAGCCCAAGTACAGCCCCCATTACAAATTTACACTCCCCAGGGCTTGTCCCATTGCAGCTGGCCATGTGGCAGGGCAGAACAGCTCCGGCACCCATATGTGTGCAGACACCCGTGACACAGAACGTGACAAACAGGGGGACATCAAACACCACACATCATGCTTGTGGTGAGGGCCTCGAGGGAAGAAGGCAAAAGGGACCCCAAAGACACACTAGGGAACACGGCACACCGGAAACCACGACACAAACCAGAGCTGTTCTGCACTGCCCGCCTGAAAGCTGCCATCAAAAGTAGAGCCTCTCCCTTTAGCTGTCCTAAGAGGCCCTTGGACAAGTTTGCTTTTCCCTCCGCTAATTTTTAAATCTGTCCCAAGAACTCCCAACCTGCTACACCCCCATCTCCAGGCCGTGGCTCCCAACTTATCTTTTGGATGATCGGCGACGGGAATCCACGTTGCACCTGAAATGAGTCTGCTTCAGAGAGCCTCGTGATGGCCTGTGAGCCTCTCGGTCAGCTACAATAAAGAAAACCAAAACCAAAGAATGAGTCCAGAGTTATGCGGGCCAAATCCCAGCCAGTCAGCTACTTGCCCTCTCCTGAGTGTGCCTGGCTCCCTCAGGCTCCAGCTTCATCCTGATTCCAAGGCTGTGGCCTTTATTAGGGCTGGCACCTGGGTTAGAGAAAGGCAAAGTTAAATGGCATTCCTGTGAGTGCATTGGATGACTCTGTGTGCTCTAAGACATGGGAATGCCTCTGCTAGAAGCCTTGTGGGGGGGGCCCTCAAATAAACAAATAAACACCCTTTCTCACCCTGCTGCCTGCAAACTCCCTCCCAAGAACTCCTAACTGGATACCTGCTCACCCTCCCTCTCCCACTCACAATCCTCAACTCACCTGAAGCCTCAATCTCAAACATCATCCTTGACACTGGGCAGATCCCTCTTGTGACATGATCAAGCTGCTGAAAAAATTCTTCTCCTTGAGAGCTGAGCAATAACAACCACTTCTCTCCACGGCTCACCTTGACTGCTGCTATCCAGATTCACTTCCTAAAAAGAAAGACAAAGAAGTGAGCTCTAACAGAGTCACCATGTACACTTCTGCTCCACAGACAAATGGGGCCTCACCTGCTCGGGGGAATCCCCTCACCCGGGATGGGGCCCTCTGGCCCAGATTTAATTCATCTGAATCTGAAAAAAACGTTAGGACAAGAGTCACACTGTTGCAGGACAACTTAAGAGCTCCAGATGTCCTGTGTCCATCTACAAATCCCATCTGGAGTCCAACTACACCCCACATTACACATTCCAAGTCCCCGGGCCCTCTCCTATCGCACCAGGCTATGCGGCAGGGCAGAGCAGCCCCGGCACAAATGTGTGCTGACACCCGTGACACAGGACAGACAGGACAGGACACACAACGGGGACACAACAGGAACAGAAATCTCTTGGCAAGGAAAATGGCTGCAAGGACTGAGAGCATGCAAAAGGAGATGACTGAGTTCAAACTGACGGTGAGCTGATGAGGCTCAGAGAACACTGCAGGAAGAAGATGCTAACTGAATGATTGATTCCAAGAACAGTAAAGATGGATGCCTAGGAATCCTATGGTCAGAATCCTCTGCCTGCCCTCACATTCTTTCAAGCCCTAATCCACCATAATGGATCCAGGTGGGGCACAGCTGTCCGTACAGCTCAGAACAAGACCTGACAAGACATCTGACTGGATGCTTCCAAAGAGAGAAGAGTCTGATGCCTGCCTGAGCTCCCGAGTCAAAAGTTCTATGGCCTGGGTGCCAGGCCAAGGAATGCAGAGATCACAGATGCTAACAATGATGCCAAGGTTTCTGACAGGCCCCTCAAAGTGCTAAGGTAAAAGACAGGAGATACACAAACAACACATAATGCACAGCAGACAAGTGACACCAGACACACCGGGACTGCTCTGCCCTGAACACCTCAGCACTGTGATCAAAGGTGAGACTTGGCTTTCATGGGGCCTAAGGGGCCACTTCATGGACACCCCCCCACCGCCAAATTGGACTCAAAAACCCTTCCCAGTAATTCCCAAACCAGCACCCTGCCTTCATCCCCTCTGTGGGTCATAGCCCTCTACTTATCTCTCAGACATCTGGCGATGCCGGTCCGTGCCAGGTGCAAAGAAAGGCCACCTCGTCAGCTGGGAAGGTCCTGCTGTCACCGGGCTGGTGTCTCTCAGACAGCTAGAGTAAAGAGAACCAAACATCAGCGCCTGATCTTGGCACCCCATCGGCCAAAACCCCACCAGTCTGCTACTCACCCTGCTCCTAGGAAGGCCCGGCACCTGCTAACTCTGACCCTCTGCCATGGATGCAATGCATCTGCACCTGAAAGAAAGTCAGAACATGTGTCAAACACCACCAGGATAACTCACAAGCTGCAAACACCTTAGGTCCATCTAGGAATAGCATCTAGAGCCCAAGTACAGCCCCCATTACAAATTTACACTCCCCAGGGCTTGTCCCATTGCAGCTGGCCATGTGGCAGGGCAGAACAGCTCCGGCACCCATATGTGTGCAGACACCCGTGACACAGAACGTGACAAACAGGGGGACATCAAACACCACACATCATGCTTGTGGTGAGGGCCTCGAGGGAAGAAGGCAAAAGGGACCCCAAAGACACACTAGGGAACACGGCACACCGGAAACCACGACACAAACCAGAGCTGTTCTGCACTGCCCGCCTGAAAGCTGCCATCAAAAGTAGAGCCTCTCCCTTTAGCTGTCCTAAGAGGCCCTTGGACAAGTTTGCTTTTCCCTCCGCTAATTTTTAAATCTGTCCCAAGAACTCCCAACCTGCTACACCCCCATCTCCAGGCCGTGGCTCCCAACTTATCTTTTGGATGATCGGCGACGGGAATCCACGTTGCACCTGAAATGAGTCTGCTTCAGAGAGCCTCGTGATGGCCTGTGAGCCTCTCGGTCAGCTACAATAAAGAAAACCAAAACCAAAGAATGAGTCCAGAGTTATGCGGGCCAAATCCCAGCCAGTCAGCTACTTGCCCTCTCCTGAGTGTGCCTGGCTCCCTCAGGCTCCAGCTTCATCCTGATTCCAAGGCTGTGGCCTTTATTAGGGCTGGCACCTGGGTTAGAGAAAGGCAAAGTTAAATGGCATTCCTGTGAGTGCACTGGATGACTCTGTGTGCTCTAAGACATGGGAATGCCTCTGCTAGAAGCCTTGTGGGGGGGGCCCTCAAATAAACAAATAAACACCCTTTCTCACCCTGCTGCCTGCAAACCCCCTCCCAAGAACTCCTAACTGGATACCTGCTCACCCTCCCTCTCCCACTCACAATCCTCAACTCACCTGAAGCCTCAATCTCAAACATCATCCTTGACACTGGGCAGATCCCTCTTGTGACATGATCAAGCTGCTGAAAAAATTCTTCTCCTTGAGAGCTGAGCAATAACAACCACTTCTCTCCACGGCTCACCTTGACTGCTGCTATCCAGATTCACTTCCTAAAAAGAAAGACAAAGAAGTGAGCTCTAACAGAGTCACCATGTACACTTCTGCTCCACAGACAAATGGGGCCTCACCTGCTCGGGGGAATCCCCTCACCCGGGATGGGGCCCTCTGGCCCAGATTTAATTCATCTGAATCTGAAAAAAACGTTAGGACAAGAGTCACACTGTTGCAGGACAACTTAAGAGCTCCAGATGTCCTGTGTCCATCTACAAATCCCATCTGGAGTCCAACTACACCCCACATTACACATTCCAAGTCCCCGGGCCCTCTCCTATCGCACCAGGCTATGCGGCAGGGCAGAGCAGCCCCGGCACAAATGTGTGCTGACACCCGTGACACAGGACAGACAGGACAGGACACACAACGGGGACACAACAGGAACAGAAATCTCTTGGCAAGGAAAATGGCTGCAAGGACTGAGAGCATGCAAAAGGAGATGACTGAGTTCAAACTGACGGTGAGCTGATGAGGCTCAGAGAACACTGCAGGAAGAAGATGCTAACTGAATGATTGATTCCAAGAACAGTAAAGATGGATGCCTAGGAATCCTATGGTCAGAATCCTCTGCCTGCCCTCACATTCTTTCAAGCCCTAATCCACCATAATGGATCCAGGTGGGGCACAGCTGTCCGTACAGCTCAGAACAAGACCTGACAAGACATCTGACTGGATGCTTCCAAAGAGAGAAGAGTCTGATGCCTGCCTGAGCTCCCGAGTCAAAAGTTCTATGGCCTGGGTGCCAGGCCAAGGAATGCAGAGATCACAGATGCTAACAATGATGCCAAGGTTTCTGACAGGCCCCTCAAAGTGCTAAGGTAAAAGACAGGAGATACACAAACAACACATAATGCACAGCAGACAAGTGACACCAGACACACCGGGACTGCTCTGCCCTGAACACCTCAGCACTGTGATCAAAGGTGAGACTTGGCTTTCATGGGGCCTAAGGGGCCACTTCATGGACACCCCCCCACCGCCAAATTGGACTCAAAAACCCTTCCCAGTAATTCCCAAACCAGCACCCTGCCTTCATCCCCTCTGTGGGTCATAGCCCTCTACTTATCTCTCAGACATCTGGCGATGCCGGTCCGTGCCAGGTGCAAAGAAAGGCCACCTCGTCAGCTGGGAAGGTCCTGCTGTCACCGGGCTGGTGTCTCTCAGACAGCTAGAGTAAAGAGAACCAAACATCAGTGCCTGATCTTGGCACCCCATCGGCCAAAACCCCACCAGTCTGCTACTCACCCTGCTCCTAGGAAGGCCCGGCACCTGCTAACTCTGACCCTCTGCCATGGATGCAATGCATCTGCACCTGAAAGAAAGTCAGAACATGTGTCAAACACCACCAGGATAACTCACAAGCTGCAAACACCTTAGGTCCATCTAGGAATAGCATCTAGAGCCCAAGTACAGCCCCCATTACAAATTTACACTCCCCAGGGCTTGTCCCATTGCAGCTGGCCATGTGGCAGGGCAGAACAGCTCCGGCACCCATATGTGTGCAGACACCCGTGACACAGAACGTGACAAACAGGGGGACATCAAACACCACACATCATGCTTGTGGTGAGGGCCTCGAGGGAAGAAGGCAAAAGGGACCCCAAAGACACACTAGGGAACACGGCACACCGGAAACCACGACACAAACCAGAGCTGTTCTGCACTGCCCGCCTGAAAGCTGCCATCAAAAGTAGAGCCTCTCCCTTTAGCTGTCCTAAGAGGCCCTTGGACAAGTTTGCTTTTCCCTCCGCTAATTTTTAAATCTGTCCCAAGAACTCCCAACCTGCTACACCCCCATCTCCAGGCCGTGGCTCCCAACTTATCTTTTGGATGATCGGCGACGGGAATCCACGTTGCACCTGAAATGAGTCTGCTTCAGAGAGCCTCGTGATGGCCTGTGAGCCTCTCGGTCAGCTACAATAAAGAAAACCAAAACCAAAGAATGAGTCCAGAGTTATGCGGGCCAAATCCCAGCCAGTCAGCTACTTGCCCTCTCCTGAGTGTGCCTGGCTCCCTCAGGCTCCAGCTTCATCCTGATTCCAAGGCTGTGGCCTTTATTAGGGCTGGCACCTGGGTTAGAGAAAGGCAAAGTTAAATGGCATTCCTGTGAGTGCATTGGATGACTCTGTGTGCTCTAAGACATGGGAATGCCTCTGCTAGAAGCCTTGTGGGGGGGGCCCTCAAATAAACAAATAAACACCCTTTCTCACCCTGCTGCCTGCAAACTCCCTCCCAAGAACTCCTAACTGGATACCTGCTCACCCTCCCTCTCCCACTCACAATCCTCAACTCACCTGAAGCCTCAATCTCAAACATCATCCTTGACACTGGGCAGATCCCTCTTGTGACATGATCAAGCTGCTGAAAAAATTCTTCTCCTTGAGAGCTGAGCAATAACAACCACTTCTCTCCACGGCTCACCTTGACTGCTGCTATCCAGATTCACTTCCTAAAAAGAAAGACAAAGAAGTGAGCTCTAACAGAGTCACCATGTACACTTCTGCTCCACAGACAAATGGGGCCTCACCTGCTCGGGGGAATCCCCTCACCCGGGATGGGGCCCTCTGGCCCAGATTTAATTCATCTGAATCTGAAAAAAACGTTAGGACAAGAGTCACACTGTTGCAGGACAACTTAAGAGCTCCAGATGTCCTGTGTCCATCTACAAATCCCATCTGGAGTCCAACTACACCCCACATTACACATTCCAAGTCCCCGGGCCCTCTCCTATCGCACCAGGCTATGCGGCAGGGCAGAGCAGCCCCGGCACAAATGTGTGCTGACACCCGTGACACAGGACAGACAGGACAGGACACACAACGGGGACACAACAGGAACAGAAATCTCTTGGCAAGGAAAATGGCTGCAAGGACTGAGAGCATGCAAAAGGAGATGACTGAGTTCAAACTGACGGTGAGCTGATGAGGCTCAGAGAACACTGCAGGAAGAAGATGCTAACTGAATGATTGATTCCAAGAACAGTAAAGATGGATGCCTAGGAATCCTATGGTCAGAATCCTCTGCCTGCCCTCACATTCTTTCAAGCCCTAATCCACCATAATGGATCCAGGTGGGGCACAGCTGTCCGTACAGCTCAGAACAAGACCTGACAAGACATCTGACTGGATGCTTCCAAAGACAGAAGAGAGTCTGATGCCTGCCTGAGCTCCCGAGTCAAAAGTTCTATCGCCTGGGTGCCAGGCCAAGGAATGCAGAGATCACAGATGCTAACAATGATGCCAAGGTTTCTGACAGGCCCCTCAAAGTGCTAAGGTAAAAGACAGGAGATACACAAACAACACATAATGCACAGCAGACAAGTGACACCAGACACACCGGGACTGCTCTGCCCTGAACACCTCAGCACTGTGATCAAAGGTGAGACTTGGCTTTCATGGGGCCTAAGGGGCCACTTCATGGACACCCCCCCACCGCCAAATTGGACTCAAAAACCCCTCCCAGTAATTCCCAAACCAGCACCCTGCCTTCATCCCCTCTGTGGGTCATAGCCCTCTACTTATCTCTCAGACATCTGGCGATGCCGGTCCGTGCCAGGTGCAAAGAAAGGCCACCTCGTCAGCTGGGAAGGTCCTGCTGTCACCGGGCTGGTGTCTCTCAGACAGCTAGAGTAAAGAGAACCAAACATCAGCGCCTGATCTTGGCACCCCATCGGCCAAAACCCCACCAGTCTGCTACTCACCCTGCTCCTAGGAAGGCCCGGCACCTGCTAACTCTGACCCTCTGCCATGGATGCAATGCATCTGCACCTGAAAGAAAGTCAGAACATGTGTCAAACACCACCAGGATAACTCACAAGCTGCAAACACCTTAGGTCCATCTAGGAATAGCATCTAGAGCCCAAGTACAGCCCCCATTACAAATTTACACTCCCCAGGGCTTGTCCCATTGCAGCTGGCCATGTGGCAGGGCAGAACAGCTCCGGCACCCATATGTGTGCAGACACCCGTGACACAGAACGTGACAAACAGGGGGACATCAAACACCACACATCATGCTTGTGGTGAGGGCCTCGAGGGAAGAAGGCAAAAGGGACCCCAAAGACACACTAGGGAACACGGCACACCGGAAACCACGACACAAACCAGAGCTGTTCTGCACTGCCCGCCTGAAAGCTGCCATCAAAAGTAGAGCCTCTCCCTTTAGCTGTCCTAAGAGGCCCTTGGACAAGTTTGCTTTTCCCTCCGCTAATTTTTAAATCTGTCCCAAGAACTCCCAACCTGCTACACCCCCATCTCCAGGCCGTGGCTCCCAACTTATCTTTTGGATGATCGGCGACGGGAATCCACGTTGCACCTGAAATGAGTCTGCTTCAGAGAGCCTCGTGATGGCCTGTGAGCCTCTCGGTCAGCTACAATAAAGAAAACCAAAACCAAAGAATGAGTCCAGAGTTATGCGGGCCAAATCCCAGCCAGTCAGCTACTTGCCCTCTCCTGAGTGTGCCTGGCTCCCTCAGGCTCCAGCTTCATCCTGATTCCAAGGCTGTGGCCTTTATTAGGGCTGGCACCTGGGTTAGAGAAAGGCAAAGTTAAATGGCATTCCTGTGAGTGCACTGGATGACTCTGTGTGCTCTAAGACATGGGAATGCCTCTGCTAGAAGCCTTGTGGGGGGGGCCCTCAAATAAACAAATAAACACCCTTTCTCACCCTGCTGCCTGCAAACCCCCTCCCAAGAACTCCTAACTGGATACCTGCTCACCCTCCCTCTCCCACTCACAATCCTCAACTCACCTGAAGCCTCAATCTCAAACATCATCCTTGACACTGGGCAGATCCCTCTTGTGACATGATCAAGCTGCTGAAAAAATTCTTCTCCTTGAGAGCTGAGCAATAACAACCACTTCTCTCCACGGCTCACCTTGACTGCTGCTATCCAGATTCACTTCCTAAAAAGAAAGACAAAGAAGTGAGCTCTAACAGAGTCACCATGTACACTTCTGCTCCACAGACAAATGGGGCCTCACCTGCTCGGGGGAATCCCCTCACCCGGGATGGGGCCCTCTGGCCCAGATTTAATTCATCTGAATCTGAAAAAAACGTTAGGACAAGAGTCACACTGTTGCAGGACAACTTAAGAGCTCCAGATGTCCTGTGTCCATCTACAAATCCCATCTGGAGTCCAACTACACCCCACATTACACATTCCAAGTCCCCGGGCCCTCTCCTATCGCACCAGGCTATGCGGCAGGGCAGAGCAGCCCCGGCACAAATGTGTGCTGACACCCGTGACACAGGACAGACAGGACAGGACACACAACGGGGACACAACAGGAACAGAAATCTCTTGGCAAGGAAAATGGCTGCAAGGACTGAGAGCATGCAAAAGGAGATGACTGAGTTCAAACTGACGGTGAGCTGATGAGGCTCAGAGAACACTGCAGGAAGAAGATGCTAACTGAATGATTGATTCCAAGAACAGTAAAGATGGATGCCTAGGAATCCTATGGTCAGAATCCTCTGCCTGCCCTCACATTCTTTCAAGCCCTAATCCACCATAATGGATCCAGGTGGGGCACAGCTGTCCGTACAGCTCAGAACAAGACCTGACAAGACATCTGACTGGATGCTTCCAAAGAGAGAAGAGTCTGATGCCTGCCTGAGCTCCCGAGTCAAAAGTTCTATGGCCTGGGTGCCAGGCCAAGGAATGCAGAGATCACAGATGCTAACAATGATGCCAAGGTTTCTGACAGGCCCCTCAAAGTGCTAAGGTAAAAGACAGGAGATACACAAACAACACATAATGCACAGCAGACAAGTGACACCAGACACACCGGGACTGCTCTGCCCTGAACACCTCAGCACTGTGATCAAAAGTGAGACTTGGCTTTCATGGGGCCTAAGGGGCCACTTCATGGACACCCCCCCACCGCCAAATTGGACTCAAAAACCCTTCCCAGTAATTCCCAAACCAGCACCCTGCCTTCATCCCCTCTGTGGGTCATAGCCCTCTACTTATCTCTCAGACATCTGGCGATGCCGGTCCGTGCCAGGTGCAAAGAAAGGCCACCTCGTCAGCTGGGAAGGTCCTGCTGTCACCGGGCTGGTGTCTCTCAGACAGCTAGAGTAAAGAGAACCAAACATCAGCGCCTGATCTTGGCACCCCATCGGCCAAAACCCCACCAGTCTGCTACTCACCCTGCTCCTAGGAAGGCCCGGCACCTGCTAACTCTGACCCTCTGCCATGGATGCAATGCATCTGCACCTGAAAGAAAGTCAGAACATGTGTCAAACACCACCAGGATAACTCACAAGCTGCAAACACCTTAGGTCCATCTAGGAATAGCATCTAGAGCCCAAGTACAGCCCCCATTACAAATTTACACTCCCCAGGGCTTGTCCCATTGCAGCTGGCCATGTGGCAGGGCAGAACAGCTCCGGCACCCATATGTGTGCAGACACCCGTGACACAGAACGTGACAAACAGGGGGACATCAAACACCACACATCATGCTTGTGGTGAGGGCCTCGAGGGAAGAAGGCAAAAGGGACCCCAAAGACACACTAGGGAACACGGCACACCGGAAACCACGACACAAACCAGAGCTGTTCTGCACTGCCCGCCTGAAAGCTGCCATCAAAAGTAGAGCCTCTCCCTTTAGCTGTCCTAAGAGGCCCTTGGACAAGTTTGCTTTTCCCTCCGCTAATTTTTAAATCTGTCCCAAGAACTCCCAACCTGCTACACCCCCATCTCCAGGCCGTGGCTCCCAACTTATCTTTTGGATGATCGGCGACGGGAATCCACGTTGCACCTGAAATGAGTCTGCTTCAGAGAGCCTCGTGATGGCCTGTGAGCCTCTCGGTCAGCTACAATAAAGAAAACCAAAACCAAAGAATGAGTCCAGAGTTATGCGGGCCAAATCCCAGCCAGTCAGCTACTTGCCCTCTCCTGAGTGTGCCTGGCTCCCTCAGGCTCCAGCTTCATCCTGATTCCAAGGCTGTGGCCTTTATTAGGGCTGGCACCTGGGTTAGAGAAAGGCAAAGTTAAATGGCATTCCTGTGAGTGCACTGGATGACTCTGTGTGCTCTAAGACATGGGAATGCCTCTGCTAGAAGCCTTGTGGGGGGGGCCCTCAAATAAACAAATAAACACCCTTTCTCACCCTGCTGCCTGCAAACCCCCTCCCAAGAACTCCTAACTGGATACCTGCTCACCCTCCCTCTCCCACTCACAATCCTCAACTCACCTGAAGCCTCAATCTCAAACATCATCCTTGACACTGGGCAGATCCCTCTTGTGACATGATCAAGCTGCTGAAAAAATTCTTCTCCTTGAGAGCTGAGCAATAACAACCACTTCTCTCCACGGCTCACCTTGACTGCTGCTATCCAGATTCACTTCCTAAAAAGAAAGACAAAGAAGTGAGCTCTAACAGAGTCACCATGTACACTTCTGCTCCACAGACAAATGGGGCCTCACCTGCTCGGGGGAATCCCCTCACCCGGGATGGGGCCCTCTGGCCCAGATTTAATTCATCTGAATCTGAAAAAAACGTTAGGACAAGAGTCACACTGTTGCAGGACAACTTAAGAGCTCCAGATGTCCTGTGTCCATCTACAAATCCCATCTGGAGTCCAACTACACCCCACATTACACATTCCAAGTCCCCGGGCCCTCTCCTATCGCACCAGGCTATGCGGCAGGGCAGAGCAGCCCCGGCACAAATGTGTGCTGACACCCGTGACACAGGACAGACAGGACAGGACACACAACGGGGACACAACAGGAACAGAAATCTCTTGGCAAGGAAAATGGCTGCAAGGACTGAGAGCATGCAAAAGGAGATGACTGAGTTCAAACTGACGGTGAGCTGATGAGGCTCAGAGAACACTGCAGGAAGAAGATGCTAACTGAATGATTGATTCCAAGAACAGTAAAGATGGATGCCTAGGAATCCTATGGTCAGAATCCTCTGCCTGCCCTCACATTCTTTCAAGCCCTAATCCACCATAATGGATCCAGGTGGGGCACAGCTGTCCGTACAGCTCAGAACAAGACCTGACAAGACATCTGACTGGATGCTTCCAAAGAGAGAAGAGTCTGATGCCTGCCTGAGCTCCCGAGTCAAAAGTTCTATGGCCTGGGTGCCAGGCCAAGGAATGCAGAGATCACAGATGCTAACAATGATGCCAAGGTTTCTGACAGGCCCCTCAAAGTGCTAAGGTAAAAGACAGGAGATACACAAACAACACATAATGCACAGCAGACAAGTGACACCAGACACACCGGGACTGCTCTGCCCTGAACACCTCAGCACTGTGATCAAAGGTGAGACTTGGCTTTCATGGGGCCTAAGGGGCCACTTCATGGACACCCCCCCACCGCCAAATTGGACTCAAAAACCCTTCCCAGTAATTCCCAAACCAGCACCCTGCCTTCATCCCCTCTGTGGGTCATAGCCCTCTACTTATCTCTCAGACATCTGGCGATGCCGGTCCGTGCCAGGTGCAAAGAAAGGCCACCTCGTCAGCTGGGAAGGTCCTGCTGTCACCGGGCTGGTGTCTCTCAGACAGCTAGAGTAAAGAGAACCAAACATCAGCGCCTGATCTTGGCACCCCATCGGCCAAAACCCCACCAGTCTGCTACTCACCCTGCTCCTAGGAAGGCCCGGCACCTGCTAACTCTGACCCTCTGCCATGGATGCAATGCATCTGCACCTGAAAGAAAGTCAGAACATGTGTCAAACACCACCAGGATAACTCACAAGCTGCAAACACCTTAGGTCCATCTAGGAATAGCATCTAGAGCCCAAGTACAGCCCCCATTACAAATTTACACTCCCCAGGGCTTGTCCCATTGCAGCTGGCCATGTGGCAGGGCAGAACAGCTCCGGCACCCATATGTGTGCAGACACCCGTGACACAGAACGTGACAAACAGGGGGACATCAAACACCACACATCATGCTTGTGGTGAGGGCCTCGAGGGAAGAAGGCAAAAGGGACCCCAAAGACACACTAGGGAACACGGCACACCGGAAACCACGACACAAACCAGAGCTGTTCTGCACTGCCCGCCTGAAAGCTGCCATCAAAAGTAGAGCCTCTCCCTTTAGCTGTCCTAAGAGGCCCTTGGACAAGTTTGCTTTTCCCTCCGCTAATTTTTAAATCTGTCCCAAGAACTCCCAACCTGCTACACCCCCATCTCCAGGCCGTGGCTCCCAACTTATCTTTTGGATGATCGGCGACGGGAATCCACGTTGCACCTGAAATGAGTCTGCTTCAGAGAGCCTCGTGATGGCCTGTGAGCCTCTCGGTCAGCTACAATAAAGAAAACCAAAACCAAAGAATGAGTCCAGAGTTATGCGGGCCAAATCCCAGCCAGTCAGCTACTTGCCCTCTCCTGAGTGTGCCTGGCTCCCTCAGGCTCCAGCTTCATCCTGATTCCAAGGCTGTGGCCTTTATTAGGGCTGGCACCTGGGTTAGAGAAAGGCAAAGTTAAATGGCATTCCTGTGAGTGCACTGGATGACTCTGTGTGCTCTAAGACATGGGAATGCCTCTGCTAGAAGCCTTGTGGGGGGGGCCCTCAAATAAACAAATAAACACCCTTTCTCACCCTGCTGCCTGCAAACTCCCTCCCAAGAACTCCTAACTGGATACCTGCTCACCCTCCCTCTCCCACTCACAATCCTCAACTCACCTGAAGCCTCAATCTCAAACATCATCCTTGACACTGGGCAGATCCCTCTTGTGACATGATCAAGCTGCTGAAAAAATTCTTCTCCTTGAGAGCTGAGCAATAACAACCACTTCTCTCCACGGCTCACCTTGACTGCTGCTATCCAGATTCACTTCCTAAAAAGAAAGACAAAGAAGTGAGCTCTAACAGAGTCACCATGTACACTTCTGCTCCACAGACAAATGGGGCCTCACCTGCTCGGGGGAATCCCCTCACCCGGGATGGGGCCCTCTGGCTCAGACTTAATTCATCTGAATCTGAAAAAAACGTTAGGACAAGAGTCACACTGTTGCAGGACAACTTAAGAGCTCCAGATGTCCTGTGTCCATCTACAAATCCCATCTGGAGTCCAACTACACCCCACATTACACATTCCAAGTCCCCGGGCCCTCTCCTATCGCACCAGGCTATGCGGCAGGGCAGAGCAGCCCCGGCACAAATGTGTGCTGACACCCGTGACACAGGACAGACAGGACAGGACACACAACGGGGACACAACAGGAACAGAAATCTCTTGGCAAGGAAAATGGCTGCAAGGACTGAGAGCATGCAAAAGGAGATGACTGAGTTCAAACTGACGGTGAGCTGATGAGGCTCAGAGAACACTGCAGGAAGAAGATGCTAACTGAATGATTGATTCCAAGAACAGTAAAGATGGATGCCTAGGAATCCTATGGTCAGAATCCTCTGCCTGCCCTCACATTCTTTCAAGCCCTAATCCACCATAATGGATCCAGGTGGGGCACAGCTGTCCGTACAGCTCAGAACAAGACCTGACAAGACATCTGACTGGATGCTTCCAAAGAGAGAAGAGTCTGATGCCTGCCTGAGCTCCCGAGTCAAAAGTTCTATGGCCTGGGTGCCAGGCCAAGGAATGCAGAGATCACAGATGCTAACAATGATGCCAAGGTTTCTGACAGGCCCCTCAAAGTGCTAAGGTAAAAGACAGGAGATACACAAACAACACATAATGCACAGCAGACAAGTGACACCAGACACACCGGGACTGCTCTGCCCTGAACACCTCAGCACTGTGATCAAAGGTGAGACTTGGCTTTCATGGGGCCTAAGGGGCCACTTCATGGACACCCCCCCACCGCCAAATTGGACTCAAAAACCCTTCCCAGTAATTCCCAAACCAGCACCCTGCCTTCATCCCCTCTGTGGGTCATAGCCCTCTACTTATCTCTCAGACATCTGGCGATGCCGGTCCGTGCCACGTGCAAAGAAAGGCCACCTCGTCAGCTGGGAAGGTCCTGCTGTCACCGGGCTGGTGTCTCTCAGACAGCTAGATTAAAGAGAACCAAACATCAGTGCCTGATCTTGGCACCCCATCGGCCAAAACCCCACCAGTCTGCTACTCACCCTGCTCCTAGGAAGGCCCGGCACCTGCTAACTCTGACCCTCTGCCATGGATGCAATGCATCTGCACCTGAAAGAAAGTTAGAACATGTGTCAAACACCACCACGATAACTCACAAGCTGCAAACACCTTAGGTCCATCTAGGAATAGCATCTAGAGCCCAAGTACAGCCCCCATTACAAATTTACACTCCCCAGGGCTTGTCCCATTGCAGCTGGCCGTGCGGCAGGGCAGAACAGCTCCGGCACCCATATGTGTGCAGACACCCGTGACACAGAACGTGACAAACAGGGGGACATCAAACACCACACATCATGCTTGTGGTGAGGGCCTCGAGGGAAGAAGGCAAAAGGGATCCCAAAGACACACTAGGGAACACGGCACACCGGAAACCACGACACAAACCAGAGCTGTTCTGCACTGCCCGCCTGAAAGCTGCCATCAAAAGTAGAGCCTCTCCCTTTAGCTGTCCTAAGAGGCCCTTGGACAAGTTTGCTTTTCCCTCCGCTAATTTTTAAATCTGTCCCAAGAACTCCCAACCTGCTACGCCCCCATCTCCAGGCCGTGGCTCCCAACTTATCTTCTGGATGATCGGTGATGGGAATCCACGTTGCACCTGAAATGAGTCGGCTTCAGAGAGCCTCGTGATGGCCTGTGAGCCTCTCGGTCAGCTACAATAAAGAAAACCAAAACCAAAGAATGAGTCCAGAGTTATGTGGGCCAAATCCCAGCCAGTCAGCTACTTGCCCTCTCCTGAGTGTGCCTGGCTCCCTCAGGCTCCAGCTTCATCCTGATTCCAAGGCTGTGGCCTTTATTAGGGCTGGCACCTGGGTTAGAGAAAGGCAAAGTTAAATGGCATTCCTGTGAGTGCACTGGATGACTCTGTGTGCTCTAAGACATGGGAATGCCTCTGCTAGAAGCCTTGTGGGGGGGGCCCTCAAATAAACAAATAAACACCCTTTCTCACCCTGCTGCCTGCAAACTCCCTCCCAAGAACTCCTAACTGGATACCTGCTCACCCTCCCTCTCCCACTCACAATCCTCAACTCACCTGAAGCCTCAATCTCAAACATCATCCTTGACACTGGGCAGATCCCTCTTGTGACATGATCAAGCTGCTGAAAAAATTCTTCTCCTTGAGAGCTGAGCAATAACAACCACTTCTCTCCACGGCTCACCTTGACTGCTGCTATCCAGATTCACTTCCTAAAAAGAAAGACAAAGAAGTGAGCTCTAACAGAGTCACCATGTACACTTCTGCTCCACAGACAAATGGGGCCTCACCTGCTCGGGGGAATCCCCTCACCCGGGATGGGGCCCTCTGGCCCAGATTTAATTCATCTGAATCTGAAAAAAACGTTAGGACAAGAGTCACACTGTTGCAGGACAACTTAAGAGCTCCAGATGTCCTGTGTCCATCTACAAATCCCATCTGGAGTCCAACTACACCCCACATTACACATTCCAAGTCCCCGGGCCCTCTCCTATCGCACCAGGCTATGCGGCAGGGCAGAGCAGCCCCGGCACAAATGTGTGCTGACACCCGTGACACAGGACAGACAGGACAGGACACACAACGGGGACACAACAGGAACAGAAATCTCTTGGCAAGGAAAATGGCTGCAAGGACTGAGAGCATGCAAAAGGAGATGACTGAGTTCAAACTGACGGTGAGCTGATGAGGCTCAGAGAACACTGCAGGAAGAAGATGCTAACTGAATGATTGATTCCAAGAACAGTAAAGATGGATGCCTAGGAATCCTATGGTCAGAATCCTCTGCCTGCCCTCACATTCTTTCAAGCCCTAATCCACCATAATGGATCCAGGTGGGGCACAGCTGTCCGTACAGCTCAGAACAAGACCTGACAAGACATCTGACTGGATGCTTCCAAAGAGAGAAGAGTCTGATGCCTGCCTGAGCTCCCGAGTCAAAAGTTCTATGGCCTGGGTGCCAGGCCAAGGAATGCAGAGATCACAGATGCTAACAATGATGCCAAGGTTTCTGACAGGCCCCTCAAAGTGCTAAGGTAAAAGACAGGAGATACACAAACAACACATAATGCACAGCAGACAAGTGACACCAGACACACCGGGACTGCTCTGCCCTGAACACCTCAGCACTGTGATCAAAAGTGAGACTTGGCTTTCATGGGGCCTAAGGGGCCACTTCATGGACACCCCCCCACCGCCAAATTGGACTCAAAAACCCTTCCCAGTAATTCCCAAACCAGCACCCTGCCTTCATCCCCTCTGTGGGTCATAGCCCTCTACTTATCTCTCAGACATCTGGCGATGCCGGTCCGTGCCAGGTGCAAAGAAAGGCCACCTCGTCAGCTGGGAAGGTCCTGCTGTCACCGGGCTGGTGTCTCTCAGACAGCTAGAGTAAAGAGAACCAAACATCAGCGCCTGATCTTGGCACCCCATCGGCCAAAACCCCACCAGTCTGCTACTCACCCTGCTCCTAGGAAGGCCCGGCACCTGCTAACTCTGACCCTCTGCCATGGATGCAATGCATCTGCACCTGAAAGAAAGTCAGAACATGTGTCAAACACCACCAGGATAACTCACAAGCTGCAAACACCTTAGGTCCATCTAGGAATAGCATCTAGAGCCCAAGTACAGCCCCCATTACAAATTTACACTCCCCAGGGCTTGTCCCATTGCAGCTGGCCATGTGGCAGGGCAGAACAGCTCCGGCACCCATATGTGTGCAGACACCCGTGACACAGAACGTGACAAACAGGGGGACATCAAACACCACACATCATGCTTGTGGTGAGGGCCTCGAGGGAAGAAGGCAAAAGGGACCCCAAAGACACACTAGGGAACACGGCACACCGGAAACCACGACACAAACCAGAGCTGTTCTGCACTGCCCGCCTGAAAGCTGCCATCAAAAGTAGAGCCTCTCCCTTTAGCTGTCCTAAGAGGCCCTTGGACAAGTTTGCTTTTCCCTCCGCTAATTTTTAAATCTGTCCCAAGAACTCCCAACCTGCTACACCCCCATCTCCAGGCCGTGGCTCCCAACTTATCTTTTGGATGATCGGCGACGGGAATCCACGTTGCACCTGAAATGAGTCTGCTTCAGAGAGCCTCGTGATGGCCTGTGAGCCTCTCGGTCAGCTACAATAAAGAAAACCAAAACCAAAGAATGAGTCCAGAGTTATGCGGGCCAAATCCCAGCCAGTCAGCTACTTGCCCTCTCCTGAGTGTGCCTGGCTCCCTCAGGCTCCAGCTTCATCCTGATTCCAAGGCTGTGGCCTTTATTAGGGCTGGCACCTGGGTTAGAGAAAGGCAAAGTTAAATGGCATTCCTGTGAGTGCACTGGATGACTCTGTGTGCTCTAAGACATGGGAATGCCTCTGCTAGAAGCCTTGTGGGGGGGGCCCTCAAATAAACAAATAAACACCCTTTCTCACCCTGCTGCCTGCAAACTCCCTCCCAAGAACTCCTAACTGGATACCTGCTCACCCTCCCTCTCCCACTCACAATCCTCAACTCACCTGAAGCCTCAATCTCAAACATCATCCTTGACACTGGGCAGATCCCTCTTGTGACATGATCAAGCTGCTGAAAAAATTCTTCTCCTTGAGAGCTGAGCAATAACAACCACTTCTCTCCACGGCTCACCTTGACTGCTGCTATCCAGATTCACTTCCTAAAAAGAAAGACAAAGAAGTGAGCTCTAACAGAGTCACCATGTACACTTCTGCTCCACAGACAAATGGGGCCTCACCTGCTCGGGGGAATCCCCTCACCCGGGATGGGGCCCTCTGGCCCAGATTTAATTCATCTGAATCTGAAAAAAACGTTAGGACAAGAGTCACACTGTTGCAGGACAACTTAAGAGCTCCAGATGTCCTGTGTCCATCTACAAATCCCATCTGGAGTCCAACTACACCCCACATTACACATTCCAAGTCCCCGGGCCCTCTCCTATCGCACCAGGCTATGCGGCAGGGCAGAGCAGCCCCGGCACAAATGTGTGCTGACACCCGTGACACAGGACAGACAGGACAGGACACACAACGGGGACACAACAGGAACAGAAATCTCTTGGCAAGGAAAATGGCTGCAAGGACTGAGAGCATGCAAAAGGAGATGACTGAGTTCAAACTGACGGTGAGCTGATGAGGCTCAGAGAACACTGCAGGAAGAAGATGCTAACTGAATGATTGATTCCAAGAACAGTAAAGATGGATGCCTAGGAATCCTATGGTCAGAATCCTCTGCCTGCCCTCACATTCTTTCAAGCCCTAATCCACCATAATGGATCCAGGTGGGGCACAGCTGTCCGTACAGCTCAGAACAAGACCTGACAAGACATCTGACTGGATGCTTCCAAAGAGAGAAGAGTCTGATGCCTGCCTGAGCTCCCGAGTCAAAAGTTCTATGGCCTGGGTGCCAGGCCAAGGAATGCAGAGATCACAGATGCTAACAATGATGCCAAGGTTTCTGACAGGCCCCTCAAAGTGCTAAGGTAAAAGACAGGAGATACACAAACAACACATAATGCACAGCAGACAAGTGACACCAGACACACCGGGACTGCTCTGCCCTGAACACCTCAGCACTGTGATCAAAAGTGAGACTTGGCTTTCATGGGGCCTAAGGGGCCACTTCATGGACACCCCCCCACCGCCAAATTGGACTCAAAAACCCTTCCCAGTAATTCCCAAACCAGCACCCTGCCTTCATCCCCTCTGTGGGTCATAGCCCTCTACTTATCTCTCAGACATCTGGCGATGCCGGTCCGTGCCAGGTGCAAAGAAAGGCCACCTCGTCAGCTGGGAAGGTCCTGCTGTCACCGGGCTGGTGTCTCTCAGACAGCTAGAGTAAAGAGAACCAAACATCAGCGCCTGATCTTGGCACCCCATCGGCCAAAACCCCACCAGTCTGCTACTCACCCTGCTCCTAGGAAGGCCCGGCACCTGCTAACTCTGACCCTCTGCCATGGATGCAATGCATCTGCACCTGAAAGAAAGTTAGAACATGTGTCAAACACCACCAGGATAACTCACAAGCTGCAAACACCTTAGGTCCATCTAGGAATAGCATCTAGAGCCCAAGTACAGCCCCCATTACAAATTTACACTCCCCAGGGCTTGTCCCATTGCAGCTGGCCATGCGGCAGGGCAGAACAGCTCCGGCACCCATATGTGTGCAGACACCCGTGACACAGAACGTGACAAACAGGGGGACATCAAACACCACACATCATGCTTGTGGTGAGGGCCTCGAGGGAAGAAGGCAAAAGGGACCCCAAAGACACACTAGGGAACACGGCACACCGGAAACCACGACACAAACCAGAGCTGTTCTGCACTGCCCGCCTGAAAGCTGCCATCAAAAGTAGAGCCTCTCCCTTTAGCTGTCCTAAGAGGCCCTTGGACAAGTTTGCTTTTCCCTCCGCTAATTTTTAAATCTGTCCCAAGAACTCCCAACCTGCTACACCCCCATCTCCAGGCCGTGGCTCCCAACTTATCTTTTGGATGATCGGCGACGGGAATCCACGTTGCACCTGAAATGAGTCTGCTTCAGAGAGCCTCGTGATGGCCTGTGAGCCTCTCGGTCAGCTACAATAAAGAAAACCAAAACCAAAGAATGAGTCCAGAGTTATGCGGGCCAAATCCCAGCCAGTCAGCTACTTGCCCTCTCCTGAGTGTGCCTGGCTCCCTCAGGCTCCAGCTTCATCCTGATTCCAAGGCTGTGGCCTTTATTAGGGCTGGCACCTGGGTTAGAGAAAGGCAAAGTTAAATGGCATTCCTGTGAGTGCACTGGATGACTCTGTGTGCTCTAAGACATGGGAATGCCTCTGCTAGAAGCCTTGTGGGGAGGGGGGCCCTCAAATAAACAAATAAACACCCTTTCTCACCCTGCTGCCTGCAAACCCCCTCCCAAGAACTCCTAACTGGATACCTGCTCACCCTCCCTCTCCCACTCACAATCCTCAACTCACCTGAAGCCTCAATCTCAAACATCATCTTGGATACTGGGCAGATCCCTCCTGTGACACAATCAATCTGCTGCAAAAAGTGTTGTCCTTGACACAACCTGGAATCTCTGAAAGGTGTGCTCCTCCTAAAAACCATAAAAAACAAACCAAGAACAAAACCAGAAATTACAAAGGTGCTTTAACACCCCTAAACACAAAACCCAAAATTGTGAATCTACATACTCCCTGTATTCCATGCTGTTTTCTTCACAGTCTCTTCCAAGCCTCTGCTGCTTTAGATGCCCAGAAACACCTGCTGGAAACAAGCTGAGATGAGCTGAAAGAGCCTCTTCACTGAAATGAGAGGAGAACTCCTACCCCAGCACATCCCAGAGAGGGAATGACGCCCCTCAGCCAAGGCTGGGGTTAATATACCCCCGATGGTGCCCGCCTCTCGTTCCCATGGCACCCAGGAAAAGGAAGGGGGCAAATCCTCCCAGGTGTAAAAGCCCTCAGAACAGCTGCAGCTGTTTGGCCTCTCAGACTCAGATTCAAGGGGAGTAAAGGGCTTGTTATAGAAGAAAACTCTTCACAAAAATAACAGTGCTTTCTTTTTTGCAACAGCTACTTGGAGCAGAAGAACAGAAAACTGGTAAGACATAAAACTTTGTGTTTAGGTAGCATAGCTGGATAAATTGGGTCATTTGCTGTTAACTTACACAATTATTCTGTATTTAACCAAAGCCATCTAATAAATTCACACCCAAAACTCCAGCAGCCCAGCTGGCCCTACCAAATCTGTATGTTTATACATACAGTAAACAATACCAAAATCCCAGTAATACCTATGAGAAGTCTATGAAAGAAACCTATTGAAATTAATCCTACCTGAAATACCATCTATTCCTACCTGAAAACCCATCCAGAAAGTTAGCTTCACTCAAAAAACAATTTACACAGAGTTAATAATACCAAGAAATAACACACCATATACCACCAATGAATATAATACTCAAGGAAAAAAACCCCCACATTTTAAATTTTTTTTAATTTAAACTAACTTCTTTTATCAGCTAGAACAAAACATTTTGCCAGGACTGTAACAACAACTCCTTCTCCTTCTGAAATGTCCCTTCTCCTTCCCAAATTCCTTACAACTTCTGAGTTTAAATCCAAGCCAAAAGCAGAATTCGTGCACCTGTGCGTTCAATGCTCCTGTCAGATTCTCTCTTTCCCTCCACATCTTCTTACACTTTCAGTCTTCATGCTGTCCTGCTGTGATGAGTCTGACAGAAGAACAGGCACATGTTAACAGAGCATTTCCCTCCCCATAGCTGGTTTCCTCAGCGCATTTCACTCAATCCCAAGCCTGCAATGATGCACGCTCACCTGAAGCAGGGAGAGAAATCTGTAAAGGTCACTAAATACATAAAAGCGCATCCCCATTGTTCCATTACTCAGCAGCCCATCCGGCCAAGGTCAGAGCTCGCTGCCCACCGAGGACACGGCAACCAGCAGGGCCCTTTCTCCCACTCTCCAGCACGGACCTGCGAAGCCACAGAGGAGTTTACAGAGACCGGGAGCCGGCGGGACGGGACGGGCGCCCGGCCCGACCTTCCAAAGCTGGCGGCAGCGACGGCGGGGAGAGCCACGGCCCCGCTCCGCCTCCTGCGCCGCCTGCCCGGGGCCGCCCCGCCGGGATTGTCCGGCCCGCGGTCGCTCCCAGCGCCTGGAGCGGGGCGGGCGCGGGCCCGGGGGCTGCAGCCCTCTTCCGATGCCGCTCGCTCCCGCCCCTCGCCCTTCCGTCGCTCGGCAGCCGCGTCCTTCCGCCGCCCCCGGCACCCAGCGGCGAGAGGCAAGGCGCTGGCTCGGGGGGTGCAGTACCGCCCTTTGGACACAGGGGGGCAGACTCACCGGGGTGTGCTATTTTCTCCGCCTTTTTGGCCGCCATTTTGAGAAGGTCAAGCCAGTCCGAGACACCCGCGACACGCCACTCCCAACACGGCGGCCTCTCGGCTGCCTGCCGGCTCACGGCTGCAGTACCGCGCTCTGCCCACAAGGAGGCAGCACTGCCGCCCGCCCCAGCCGGGGGCGCAGCGCGCCTCGGGGCTGCGGGCAGCGAAGGCGGCAAAAAAGAACAGGGGCGACCCCAGACAAAAACTGCTCTGAAATAAATGCCAAAAACCTGCCTCCTATCGAGCAAGAGTCAAACAAGCCCCCTTGATTTAAAGCCATGTTTAAATAAAAGTTTTATTTCTATTTTTCATATTTATAGTCACACGCATATTTATAGTGAACATTGATGTAGCATGTAATTTATACAATATATTCTGTCTATTCCTATTGTTTATATGTATTTCTCTGTGTTTTTATAAATATCTTTCCCTATTAATTGTATAGTTCTTATATAGTTCTTCTATAGCTTAAAACTACATTTCTAAAACACTTTTATTATTTAAAAAAAATCCAATTCTAACTAAATAAATACCAGAAAACCCTTCTTTTAAACTATACTGAAATATTGTTATATTTATAGCTTGCATGACTATATACACTATTATATTTCTAGTTTATATTGATGCATTATATTTAAAATATATATAATATGTATCCTGTTCAAATAATAGAGATAAATTATTTTTTAAATTACGTATCATATCTACTGCTAAACCTTGTTTTTTCCTTTATTTTTAATTTTTATATTAATCTTTAGCTATTTATGATATATTTATATACTTAGACTTCTACCTTTATATTATTTGTATTTATAATTTTTATACTAAAACCCCTGCTTTTGCCAAATGAAAAACAAAACCATCCTTTATTTTCAACTACTTGATAAATACTTTAATAATTATAATTATCATATCTATCATTTGTTTTATAAGTATAGTACATCAATTGATATATCTATTTTATATCTATTTCCTATAATATAATAAATAAGACATATACAGTATTACTTGTATTATGCGTAGTATCAATTGATGTTATTTTATATTTACAATTATTTAAAAATTTTATGTATACCTGCATATATTTGAAACACATTTCTGTATTTATATTTGAGTTGGGTTGTGTCTATATTTATATTCTCTATCTACATATCTATAAATATACACAATACTCTAATTAAAAAAGATAATATCTTATTGTAATATATAATAACTTATGTTACAAGTAAAATTTTAAAAAAAGATCAAATATATAAAAACAAGAGAGGTTTATTCCCATTTCCACACATCTGTTTTGTTTAAATGTAGTTATAATATTACATTAGAAATCCAATTCCTAAATAAAATTACAATACAAAGAGCATTGAATTGCCAGCAATATCTTCGAAAAACATCAAGATACCTCCAACAGCCAAAAATCTGCCAGCCAAAAAACCACAAAACACTCTTTTCAATAACAAATTCTCATCATATCCGAAAAATGGAACCAAGATAAAAGAAAACCCTATAGAAACACGCACAGCAAATTACAACAACTACTAAAAAAAGAAATCAAACCAACCTACTAAACTCCAAACAGTGCCACTGACCCTGAAGGTTACTAAAAAAAAATAAACAAAATTCTACCTCTACACTAACTCAAAGAATAACCAATCCTCTGTAAAAATAACAGCCGAACTACTTAACGAAATAGAAAAAATCTCAAGGACTAAAAACTAAGAAAACAACTACTCAATACTACTTGAAAAGATCCACCATATAAATACCCATATTCCCAAAAAAAAACCCGATGAACAACAATCAAATACATGAAAGAACAACAGCAAAAAACAATCAAAAAAAAAAAAAACACAACAACAAAAATAGCCCCAAAACCGAATAAACTTTCATTTCCAACAAAAAATTTATACCTAACTGAACAAACCCATAGTGTCTCACGCTATCAAATTAAAAATAACACCTAGAAATAAACACAAAGCCTAAAGACAAACGTAACCATAAACAATGTCTCCCAAATTACCCGCAACCATAAAACATACACTACAATCAAACAAACCAAATAAATAAAAGCCCTGGAAGACGATAAACACACATGCAATTCCCGAGATTAAAAACCCGCTGCTATGAACGACACAACGCTACCTCAAAAGCCCTTTTCAATAACAAATTCTCATCATATCCGAAAAATGGAACCAAGATAAAAGAAAACCCTATAGAAACACGCACAGCAAATTACAACAACTACTAAAAAAAGAAATCAAACCAACCTACTAAACTCCAAACAGTGCCACTGACCCTGAAGGTTACTAAAAAAAAATAAACAAAATTCTACCTCTACACTAACTCAAAGAATAACCAATCCTCTGTAAATATAACAGACGAACTACTTAACGAAATAGAAATAATCTCAAGGACTAAAAACTAAGAAAACAACTACTCAATACTACTTGAAAAGATCCACCATATAAATACCCAGATTCCCAAAAAAAAAACCGATGAACAACAATCAAATACATGAAAGAACAACAACAACAACGAAAATAATCAAAAAAAAAAAACCAACAACAAAAAAAGCCCCAAAACCGAATAACCTTTCATTTTCAACAAAAATATTATTCCCAACGGAATAAACCCATAGTGCCTCAAGCTATCAAAATAAAAATAACACCTAGAAACAAACACAAAGACTAAAGACAAACGTAACCATAAACAATGTCTCCCAAATTACCCGCAACCATAAAACATACACTACAATCAAACAAACCAAATAAATAAAAGCCCTGGAAGACGATAAACACACATGCAATTCGCGAGATCAAAAACCCGCTGCTATGAACGACACGACGCTACCTCAAAAGCCCACCGAAACAAACACTACCCGCTCACGCCAATAAAAGCCACCTCAACAGAATTAAAATCCGAACCGCTGCTTCGCGCTACGACCCGTAAAAACCATTGCGCGCCTTTCTAAACATAATACCCCGGCAAAAAAAACATATCCGACTACGAAACCCAATCCGAAACGAACCTTTATCATCCCCACCGGCACCACTCAGGAAGAACACCGCAGCCCTTAGCGTACGCCCGCTGCAAACCGAACACAGCGATGCAATCAATGCCGAAAAAGCGCCTCCGAACCGCGGCACCGCCCCAGCACTGCGAGCAGCCGAAGGCCGCGCTCGCTGCCGGCCCCGGACGGAGCGCGGCTCCCGCCAGGAGAGCGGCTCCTCCGGCGGCTCCTCCGGCACGCGGGGCCGGCGCCGGCCCGGAGAGCCGCGCCCGCTGCCCCTGCCCGGCGGGGCCGGCACCGGGCCCGGGGGTGGCGGCGGCGCCCGAGCCCCGCGCCCGGAGCGGACGGAGCGGCCGGCACCGCCCGGGCCGCCGCAGCAGCGCCCGCGCCGCCTCTGCCGCCCGTGGCCGGCCCGGCGCGGCTCCCCTCGGCTCGCACCGGCGCGGCTCCGCCACCGCCGCCCTCGGCCGGCCCGGCCGCGCCAAATCCCCCGTGCGCCCCGGCAGCTGCCCGGGCCGTGCCAGCGCCGCTCCCGAGCGGCAACGTTCCGGCCCGGGCCGCGGCCACCACAAGCGCCCTCCGATGCAGCGGCACGGCCCCATTGCAGCCCTGCAAACGCTGCCACAGCTGCAGCTTCCCGCAACCGAAGCCCGAAACTGACGCCGCAGGCGGGGCTCGCCTCCCTTCAACAAGGGCAAAGAAGTGTCCTCTCCCCTTCACGTTCGTCCCCTACGAGAGCACAAAAGAAGGGGCGCTCCTCAAATGAAAGCCTTCGACTGATGGCAAAGGGCCATTTCCACCTCCATTCAAAGCCTTGAAAAGGAGGGACACCACGGCTGCCCCCTCCATTTCAACCCTAGGGTGATGAAAATGGGGTGGCTGCCTTCAAACCAAACCCATAACACCACAAGAATACTTTTCCCATTCCCCTTCAAATAGAAGGCAGGGATTCCCTGTCACCCCCGGGATACCCCCAACAGCCTGGAAAAGGCAGCTTTTCCTGCAATCAACGCCCTTAAAACCACAAGTGAAGAGGGATCCCCTCAGTTCAAACGCAGACAATAAAAGAAGAGGAGCTGCTTCCTTCTCCTTAATCCCTTTCGTCCTCATAAGCTCCATTTCTGCTCCTGGGGAAGCGGGGAGGGACTGGCAAGATGAAATTGCAAAGGGGAAGGACAAAATTCCCCGCTCCAAACCCACACGGGCTCACCTGCTCGGCTGCTGCTCCCCGGCACAAAGATTCGTCCCTCGGCACAAACCCCTCCACTCAGCAGCTCCGTGCAAAAATGTACAGAGGCAAACTCTCCCCCCGTTAAAACTGCCCCGGCAAGAGCCACCCCCTCATCATCCTCACAGCTCACACCTGGGCTGCTCCGAGCCCCATCATCCTCACACCTGGGCTGCTCCGAGCCCTCATCATCCTCACACTCACACCTGGGCTGCTCCGAGCCCCATCATCCTCACACTCACACCTGGGCTGCTCCGAGCCCCTCATCATCCTCACACTCACACCTGGCGCCGATGCCACTCCAACAGCGCCTCTCCCTGTGCAGCACACAGCCCGCTTCTCACAGACAGAGCAAACAGAAATCCGCTACGGGCCTTGGCTTTCCTTAGTCCGTCTGGTTCCACAATTCAAACACGTACGTGCACTGATGGCATTGAGGGAAAGCTTTCCAGTGCAGAAAACTATCATTCTGCTAGCACACTTTGATTAACCCTCAGAAAAAGCAGGATCAGCACCAACTCCTAAGACCCCTTGGGACACCCAATGCAGCAGACGTCGAAAAATGGGAAAAGTCAAGCTTGGAGTGGAGAAAGAGAATACAAATACACCAGCCTTTTAAAAAAGCCTTCACACAACAATAGTGGGAACCAGTCACATTTCTTCTTTCCTTGCTTTCTGTAATGACATAAATATGAAGTAAAAAAACCACATGAAACACAAGGCAGAGCTGGGAATTTACAGGTCTTTATTTGGCACTCTGGATGACAAGCGCCTCTTCCGGGACTGCGACACGATTTGGGGACTGGCAGAGAACGGAGGCAGAAGGTGCCAGAGAGCCCTTTCTATTGCCTCCAGCTCCTGCAGCTGTTCTGATGGTTTCGGGGCACAGCTCGGTCCATTCCTAGATAAAAACGCTAGGGCAGTATCTTCAAAACTGCTACCCATCTCCACTCGGAGTTTTCTGCATTCCTGTAAACAATGAGTGGATAGAGAGGGTTTCTCCCCAGATGAATTTAGAGACAAATTCCTATTCTTTACCAAGACCTATAAAAACGAATACCTTGACAGGTTTTAGCATTCTACACCCACCCCTCCCTGAATTTGGTGGCAGCTTTGGGTCCCTCTGGGGCACGGCCCCCAGCGTGACGCCCCTCGCCCGCCCCCCGCCTGCTCCTGCACCGCAGTGGGGCTCCCGCTCCTGGGGACCGCGGGGTGCCCCAACGGCATCAGAGCCCCGAGTCTTCACCCCCTTTCCCTGAGCCCCGAAGAAGGCACAGAACGAGTCCGACTGCCCCGGACAGCAGCGCAGCGCTTCCTCCAAGCCCTTTGCACACGTCCATCCCCGCAGAAAGGGATTCTGCTGCAACAAGAAAGCGGGGCGGCCCCCAGAAAGGCCGAGGTTCCTCCCCAGCCTCGCTGTCCCGGGCCAGGGGCAGCGAGAGGGAGCGGCACAGACGGCGGGCACGGCGCGGCACAGAGCGGGGGCCGCTCTCGGCGCCGTGCCGGGAAAGCCGCAGCTCCGGCGCTGTCCGGCGGGGCATTTGACCGGCACGGGGGGATCCGCCGAGAGCCTCCGGCCCCGTGCGGGGACTCCTGCAAGGGCCGAGGGACGCCGGGCTCCGGCCCTCGGGCCTTTATTCTCCGGCGCCCCGAGCCCCGCGGCTGCGCGGCGAAGACGGAAAGGGGGCACGGGAAGAGAGCAGGGCATGAGAAAGGGCGGCGAGGGGGTCGGGCTGTGGAGGAAAGCTGCACGGGAAGGGAAACCCGGGAAGGGGGAAGAGGGAGGGTGGAGGAGGGAGGGTGGACAGAGGACGGAGACAGGGGGAACAGAAGGGAGTAGCGGGCTAGGGACAGGACAGGTAGGAGCCGGGCTTGTGGGGGGAGAGAGAATGGGGGAAAGGAAGCGAGAGAAGGCGAATACGTTGAGAAGGAAGGAGGGATAGAGAGAGAGACAGGCGGGGAAGCCTCACAGAGCCCCGGCTGCACCCCGAGCCCGGCCCGGCGCCTCGCCCTGCCCGGGATGCTGCGCTCGGCGGAGCTCGGCTCGCTCCGGAGACACTCGGCTCGAATCGGCTCTGTGGCTAAACACGGCTTTCTTCGGCCGCATTCGGCTGCATTCGCCTCTTCGGCGCGCCTCGGCTCGCTTCGGCCGAACTCGGAGTCGCTCTGTGTGCTCGGCTCGCTTCGGCCGAACTCGGAGCCGCTCTCCATGCGTTCGGCGCGCCTCGGCTCGGCTCGGCTCCCTGAGGGCGGGCAAGCGGCGCCGCCTCACGTTAAACGCGCCCGGCTCGGGGCTCTCCTGCTGCCGCGTCCCGCGGGCGGCCCGCCCATCGCACGGACACGACCGGGAGCGCGGGGCGGCACAGGGGCTCATTAGGCGGTGACCGCACTCGCGCTAATTAGCGCGCACGAGAGCAGCGGGCTCGGTTCGCCTGAGCTCGGCTCCGTTCAGGCAGCCTCGCAAGCCTGGCCTCGGTTCGCTCGAGGCCGTCAGGTTCGGCCGGTCTCGCCTTGCTTCGGCTGAGCTCGTTCCATTCGGCCGAAGGAGGCGTCGTTCGCTCGTGTTTTTACAAATATCTTTCTCTATAGATTGTATATTTCTATATTTAGATTTATACTTCTATAATACTTCTATTATTCAAAATAAAAACCTCGTCGCTAACCAAATAAATACAAAAATCCACCTTCTTTTAAACGAGATTGAAATATTTTTATACTTTCTATAATAATATTCACATTCATATTTATAGTTTCTTTTGATGCATTATATTAATAATTAGATCTAATATATTTAAAATTCTAGAAATGTATTTAAATTATTATTATTCGTATTATGTATCATATCTACTGCTACAACTAATTTTTTCTTCTGTTTTTAAACTTTATATGTATTTATGACATATATCTATACTTAGATTTCTACCTTTATATGATTTGTACTTATAATTTGGATAATCAAAACACTGCCTATTGACAAATAAACCCCCGCTTTACTTAACTATTTAAAAAATATTTTACATTTATAATTTTCCTATTTATATTTATAGTTTATTCTATATTACATGAGAACACACCTGCTCCTGCACCCCAGTGGGGTTTCCTCTCCTGGGGACCTTGGGGTGCCCCAATGGCATCAGAGCCCCGAGTTTTCACGCTCTTTTCCTCTGTTTAGAAACTACACTGGAACTTTTTTCTGGAAAAAAGACATTACCTAAATCCTGTCCCCATGTCCCAGACAGATAGATATTCAGTTATTAGTTGGCTGGGCAGCAGTTTCTTAAATAGAAGGATAAACAAGGTGTGAACATTTTAGCTACAAGCAAATAGGCAAATCTGAACTAGGTACTGCTGGTTGACCACTGAAGTTATTTTGAAGCAATTTTTTAAACAATAAAATACTGATGCCACAAAAATAAAGCAAAAAGCTAACTATTGGCTAAGAAAAAATTAACTTTTGACAGCAACAACACTCCAACCACACAGGCTTTTTTCCCGATGTCATACCTTATAACTACCTCTCTTGGGAATTCTCATCATGTATCCCAAAAGGAATAAATACCTTAGAGCGTCCTAAAGCAAAAAGTAGCACACATGAGCTCCTCACACTCCCGGCAGTGCACTGAGCTCCTCACACTCCAGCGCAGCGTGCACTGAGTCTGCAACAAATTCTGCTCAGTGAGGGTCTGCAAACAAAGGTTCAACTGATGAACTGAACTGATTTTATAGGGATGTTTTCTAAGCACAGAAGCACAAAAAAGAACAAGCAGAAACAATTCTTAAATAAATCTGCAAGTTTTATTTAGCATATATGCGAGTGATTTCCACCCTGTGGCTTCTCACTTTGATTGGTCTGTAGGTTCAGGAAGATGACAATGCACACTCTGCCTTCCCTGAGCCCCCACGGCAGCTGAGCGCTGCTCCGTGTGCTCAGATCGTCAGGAGCTGGATTACACGTACCCGGACGGACTGGAACTGCTCTGCTGCAGATTCAGGAGATGACGGCAGAGAGGGGCTGGCCGAGGCGTCGTCCGAATTCCATTTGTGTGACGAGAAGCGGTTTGTTCCCAACAGCTGCAACATCCCCGGCTCGCTTCCGTGGTGAGTACCGATGGCACACAAATGGCAGCCCGAGGAAATCGTGTTCTGGGCTCCAAGTGGCTGGGACAGGGTCTGATTTTTTGTTTTGCATCTGTATGACGATTAGTACGACAGGGCTCTGAGGGATGACATGGCAACACAGAATTAAAAACTCCTCGATAGAATTACATCGACTTCTAGGAAAAGACAAAAGCCTATCACCCTTCTGAAATCTACTTTTAATGCAAAGCACACGGATTGTCACTATGCTGCACCTTCCAGCGTTTCAAAGCAGCTTACTTCTGAAGACCAGGAAACATTGATTTCTACAGAAACAATGGGCAACCCCAAGGCTAATTTAAGCACTACTCTTTAATAGGGGATCTGCCAGCGTGCCAGTCCAGCTTCAAGTGCACTTTATTTCAGTCTAACATCCCCACAAAATTCTTCTCACATCTTCCAACCCTGAAATCTTCTTTTTCCCTAAGGCTTCTCATCATTAGCAATTTCCAAGTAACATGGTATTTTTACAACATTCAAAAATGTCATGCTGGACTGTGCTAGAGAGTAATCTGCAAATATAAGCTTAGCAAAGATTGAATTGACTTGTCCAGAGAAAAAACCTACAAGTGAACACCCACACCTGCCTACAAAGAGCTGACAAGCCCCTGGCAGCTACCAGCATCAAAGCACAGTGGATGTTTCTAATAGAGGGTAAGGATAACAATACCACCTTTTGTTCTCTCCAGCTTGTTTTCCCTGCAGTCATATTTTGCTTCTTAGGATTGTTTTAGTCTCTGTATCTTTTTGGACAGCACCGAGCCTGACGACAAGGACACGAGAGTCTTTCCCTGCCGTAGGGAGAGAACCAGGAAAACAGTTAAAAAAAGAACAGGGTAGTTTGAAATTCATACTTCCAGTGAGAAGCAGCGCCTAACAAACAGAACAAAAGCAAACAAAGCACGATAGCTCCCTGGGGACAGAAGACTTATAAACCCTCCAGGATTTACGACCAACCCCTTCAGGACAGCAGCCAAGTGTCCCATGAGGTGGTGCTGCACCAAAGAACGATCTGACAGGTTCCAAAGAGTCAAATGCACAATATTTTGCAAAGCCGTAAAATCTTGCAAAATAACAAAAATACGATAGATATAAACTACAGGGCAAGAGTACAAGTGTTCGCTTTAAGAGCTGGAACCATCCAGGTGAGCACCTGATAACTGGATCCTCACCAGAGTTTGAACCCTTCGGTACACAGAAGGGTTTTCCCCAGAAATTTCACAGACTGAGTTTTGATAGAAGCACATTTGCCAGATCCTCAGAAGCATCACCCATTCTCCAGGTGTCTGGAGAGAACTGCAAATGGCTCTCACGTAGTTTGAGCTGGTTCTCCAAGGTCTCAGGGTGAGTTTCACCAGATGCAACCAAATCGGGCACCTCCCAGTGGGACAGAAGGAACCCAAAGTTTGGGTAAGCAGAGCTGCAGCAAATACTGAGGAAACAAACATAACAGCGTAAAAAAATAATAAACCATCCATTTTTTTTCTCTTGCTTTTGTTTTTTTCTTATTCAGATCAGCATAGCAACTAAAGAGAAGGTGAAAAACTCACCATTACTGAACATTTCATCATCTGTAAGCCGAGCATCCTTAGCACAGAGGACTCCAAAGTTAAAATTCACCGATCCCTGGGAAATAAAACCAAATATTGTATGATAAACAGTCAAACAGCAGACATAAAAATTTGTTTCCTCTAAGGACTTTCAGGTATGTATCTATCTTTGCATACATCCTACACATTAGAACATACACTTTATACCATCACCTAATACATAATATTTTACCTTTAAATTCTGATAGTATAGCATGAATTTTTAACTTAAATTGGTGATCTATTATTATTAAGTTGGTACTGAAAGTTATTTCTGCTGTCACGTTCAAAAAAACATTATTTTTTTTTTTACTGTAATGAGGAATCGATTTCAAAGTCATCACAAGCCCATCAAAATACAAAGCTGTATTCACTGGGCGGGTCTGTGAGCTAGAAGTAGTTAGGCTTGTACTTCCCTCTTGTTCTTCCAGAACCGATAAATCCTGTCAACAAAACCAGAATCTTTAGCCCACTGCTGTGAAAGATTCTACAAGGATGATGGTTGGATTTGTGTTTACAAGTTTTGATTTGAAATGGCCAGTTCAATGGATAAAGACAGTTTAAGTAGTATTACGTTACTATTATTATTATTATTTCTATTATTATTTTTACTATTACTACTACTATTATTATCACCTGCTACTGGAAGAAACAAACCAGTCGTACCTATACTTAATTACTTTTCTTTCCAGAAAATAATAAAGAAAAAGAACCAAACCAAAAAAAGTCACTTCCTACCTTTTATATCAAGGGATGAAAAACTTCTCTTGGGCTCTTCTCCAATTTATCAAGACTCATAGCACTGAAAGGCAAACAAAACAGTGCTTTATAGAAGGGCAAGTGCACATTTCAAGGCTGAACCACCAACCGATTGCAGTGACAGCAGTTACAACATGAATCGTTCCGAGAGCCTCTGTTAAATGCAATGTTCTGTGGAACTGCCATTTCTTTCCCAAAATACTAACTTCCAACACTTCCTAAACGTATTTTGTATTTTAAAACAACAGAAGTTAGTGAGACACTGTGTGGAGGTCAGGTTTAAATTTATTTCCTTCTAAAGCACAGAGCTCTGTTCCATCACCCTTCACTTCGGCTCTGCACTGAATCACGGTGAGCATTTGAGGAGTGCTCAATAACCAATTCTATTTCTCTCTTTTTCTAGTTCTCTCTATTCCTAAATAACTAAAGACAAGTCCAATGAAAAATGACAAGTTCAGCATCAAAGTCACACTTTTTCCCTTTGTCTGGTCAAGAACAGGCTCTAAATCCACTTAGTGCTGCCTGCAACGATTAAGACGTGCAAAACCATTTTTACATGCTTTATAGGTTTATCATAAAAGGCACAGAACGAAAGCTCTGAATTACAGGAAAAGGTACACAGTCAAATATCTAAAGGGATCACTTATTTGTAAATGCATACCTTGATAGAGATCGCACTGAGAACGTTTCTGTGGGACTCTAAGGGAGACATATTTTCTGAGTACCCTGCAAACAAGAAAAGCTAGGATATATTACAGGACATACCCACTTTTTCTATAGGCAAATAGGATTTTTAATAAAAACAACTCAGTTGAAAAAGAAAGAAGAAAACCAAGGTCATTTTACTCAGCTATATTTACTCCCGATTTAGAGGAAAAAAAAAAGTCACGGGTGCTGCAAAGAAAAAAAAAGTGAACCATAAACGCCTACAGTACAATTTTAAAACAAGTGCTTGGATAAAAGAATCTCATGGAACGTGAAGTAGAAAAAAAGTGAAACCACTATCAGACCTGCCTATTTTCTCACCTTTGTACAAGAAAATCCTAAAAGCACTATAAAGTCACTGCCTAAAACCAGTCATGGGATGTAACCAAGAACAATTTAGGCATTTGCTAATCTAGACAGAAAGCTTTTCTGGATGCTAGTGTCAAATCACAAGTTTTGTCTTTCAGAAGCCCGACAATGCTGGAAAGCACTTTCCCTGGGGCTGGGGAGGGCAGGGGCAGAAGGGGATGAGTTTGCAGATCGCACCTGTGCCATCGGAAGGATACAGCCCGCCTGCTCCCTGCGCTGGGCATTCTCCCGGCCATCTCTGGCTTTACCGCTCAGCGCCGCTCCATCCGTTTGCATGGCAGAAAGAGCCTCGAGCACTAGCGCAGGCAGCAGCCCAGTCATTCCGGCGATATCGCAGCGCTCTCTGCTCGCAACGCCCAACACGCGGCGGAGCCGCCTCCGCCCGCAGCACCGGCAGCAGCCCGCGGGAGACGGCTGCAGCTCGGGGGCTGCTGCGCCTCCCCCAGCCTGAGGGCAGCCGCCCCACCGGGACCGCGGGAGCGCCCGGCGCCGCTCGCCCGGGGCGGCTCCTGCAGCTCCCGGCCCGCGGCAGCAAAGCACCGCCTCGCCCTCCGCCATCGCTACCGCTCAGTAAGGCCGAAGAACCGGGCCGACGCTCCTTCCGCGCTCCTCAGCTCCGTGCGGGCGGCCAGACGGAGGTTTCGCCCCTCCGGCGTCGCCGCCGCGGCGCCGGGAGCTGCCCGCGCACAGCCCCGCGCGGCCGCCTGGCACGCCAGCCACTCCGGTGCCGCGCCAGCCGTTGCGTCACACGCCTCGCCGGCAGCAGGGCCTGCCGGGAGTTGTAGTCTCGGGCTGACAGCCACTGCTCCGTCCTCCGCCACCGGGAGCTGCAGTCCCTCCCGGGCATCAAACGGGTCCTTCGCCCCTGGGCGGGGAAGGACCTGAGGCAGCAACGCTCCTCCCGAATGCCCTCTCTTTTTCGCTCCAACTCTTTTTTCTTTTTTCACTCTGCTTTTCACCCCTTCCCTTCCCTCTGGTGCTCCTGACTCCTTTCCTTTCCTTCCCTTTCCTTTTCCTTTCCTTTCCTTTTCTTCTGTTTCTGATCTTGGTTTTCCTTTCTAGCTTAAGAATAAAAAAGCAGCAGTAGAAACTTTCAGGCTACCTGGGAGTAAAAAAAACCTGCAAAACGAAAATGATGTAAAGAAAACTATTTATTCCCTGGGAGCCTGAAATTTTCTACTGCTGCACATGACATAGAGCTTTTATTTCTTCTTATAGATAGTTGATATTTTATACTTACTTTATACAGCGCCCCCTGCCGTGTGCCCCGGAGACCTGCAGGGAGAGCGCTGCGGCGTCCTTCGGTTCTGTTTCAAGAAACTCGGCTCAATTCGGCTTGCTTCGGCTCTTGGTCTAAACTCGTTTCAGTTCGGCTCTACGGCCGAACTCGGCACGGTTGGACGAAACTCGGTCACATTCGGCGCATTGTCTAAATGCGGCCAGTGTCGGCTACCCTCGGCTATCGATTCCAGTCGGCTATCCTCGGCTCTTGGTGTAAACTCGGCTGTTTTCGGCTACACTCGGCTCTTCGGCTCAAGTCGCCTCTGTTCGGCCACACTCGGCTCTTCGGCTCCAGTCGCCTCTTTTCGGCAACACTCGGCTCTTCGCCTCTTCCGAACAATTCGGCCCCGCTCGAAATATACCTATTTTTACATTGGAAGTATACATTTCTCTTAGGATTTTTACTTCTCTAACACTTGCAGGATTCAAAATAAAACCCCTGCGTCCACCCATACATGCCAAATACAAACCCCTTTCATTTCAACTGTATTTCATTTTTTTTTTTTAATAATATTTTTCAAATTTAGATCCACATTTATATTTAAATTCTATACTGATGTGTGTTCGATTTTGCATTTCTATTTTCCGATTTATTTATAAATTTATATTCTCTGTTACAACTCTTCCTATTACTTCTATTTTTTTTTCGTATTTTTATTCAGATCTTTATATATTTATTATATCTTTCTGTGTGAGGATTTTTACTTCTGTAGCACTTCCATTATTTAAAATAAAACCCCTGCCTCCACCCACGTTAAAGCCAAAAAGAAAACCCTTTCTTCTCAACTGTATTTCAATATTTTTTAAAATTCTGTTTTTCAGGTCCATATTCACATTTACATTTAAAATGTATACTTACGTATGCTGTTATTTGTATTCTCCATTACATCTCTTCCTATTATCTCTATTTACTTATATTTTGTGTTTATATATATATTTATATCTTGATTGTACATCTCAATATTGAGAAATATATACCAATAATATCTACATTCATATCATTTAAAATAAAAACCCTGCCTCTAACCCAGTAAGAATAAAAAAAAACCCAACCCTTTCGTTCAAACAATATTTAAATAGGTTTTATCCTTATGTCTGATTTTTATATTCCTATTTGCATTTATAATGTACATTAATGTATATTGCTTACTTATACATTTATCTTTATCAATCTCAATTTGTAAATAAATTTATATTCTACATTACATCTGATGCGAGCAGTTATATATTTTTATACATTGATTACATATTTCTGTGTCAAGATTTTTACTTCTGTAACACTTATTTAAAATAAAACCCCTGCCTCTACTTAAATAAAAGCCAAAAATTCCCTTTCTTTTAAACTATACTTACCTATTTTTATATTTATATTCCCATTTATAATTTATATTGCCGTATCATGTTATTTATATTCTATACTACAACTCTTCATATTACTTACCTATATTTATAGTTCAATTTGTAGTCATAGTTTAGCAATCTCCCTTTATATATTTATTATCTATTTCTATCTTAAGATTCACATTTCTATAACACTTCTATTATTTAAAATAAAACTCCTGCCTCTAACCAAATCAAAACCAAGGACACTTCTTTATTTCAACCACATTTAAAATTTAACAAGTAACTTTATCTTTCAAAATTATAATCATATTTAGATTGATAATTTTTATTCATTATATTCATAGATATTATATATATCTTAGGGAGAATGCCCTCTAATATAATCATAGATAGAAAATTTCTGTATTGTACATTTCTTTTACTTAGATTTATTTAATATCAATATTTATAGATATTTGTATTTCCCTATATATTTGTATCTGAATTTTTATTTCTATTTATATGATTTATTAATAAAAACAGGTCTACAACCTAATAAAACCCCCAATTTAACTATATTTAAGTATTTTTATATTTACAATCTATATTTATATATCTTTGTGCATATATATAATAGACTATCATTTATCCATATGATATCTTACAATTCTATACCATGAATTATAGTTTTATATATGTATCTGTTCTCTATATTAATGTTTACCACTCTAATGTAATATTTCTTTTTAAATGTATATTTATTTCTATTTTCATCTCTATATTAAACCATATAAATAAGCCACAACAATACCGTACCTTTGTCAGCACCGGCACGCAGCACACGCTCATCCCATCGCAGCACATCAAAACAAAACCTATTTTTATTACTAACGGAACAAACATCCCACAACATTGAACCCTCATAAACACTCAAATAAACCTAACCCAAAATAAATTTTAAATCCCACTTCAACTAGCCCAAAACCTGCGCACATGCTCATCATAAACGTCCTCCTAAACCAGTATCTCAAAAACCCCAAAAACCTCCAATACACCTTGAAAATGACACAACTGCTAAGAAAAACAAACACCCACTAAAAATTAAATCAAACCAACTCACTAGACTCAAAACTGTACAACTGACCCTAAACAGTACTAAAAGAAGCCCCCAAAGCTCTACCTTTATGCTAATGCACAAATAAAAACCAATAATCTATAAAACTTAATTTAAAATTAAAAGAAAACTAATTCAAAGCATAAAAATAAAAAATCTAAACTGTTAAAATACTAAAAAATATCACTACCCAAATTAAAAAACATATTGCCTATAAAAACCCACCACGTGAATACCCCTGGCACCAAAAATAAAACTAAAAAAACCTATCGAACCAGAAAGAAAACGGAACTTAGGAAAACCAAAACCATAACGTTCAAGTACTCACACCACATCCCTTACCGGACAGCAACTATAAACAACATCAAACCATACAATCAATTCTAAAAACCACCTTAAAACCACTACATTGAAAAACCTGTCAAAAATTAAACACTGCATTTAACAAAAGCCATCGAATAAATTCACACCCACAAACTCTGGCAGCCCAGCTGGCCCAACCAAAGCTGTATGTTTATGCATACAGTAAACAAAACCAAAACCCCAGTAATACCTATCAGAAGTCTATGAAAGAAACCTATTGAAATCAATCCTGCCTCAAATACAAACCAACCCATCCAGAAAGTTAGTTCACTCAAAAAACAACTTACACTGAGTTAATCATACCAAGAAATTAAACAACACACCATATACCACCAATGAATATAATAGTCAAGTAAAGAAAAACTACATTTTTTTTTCTTTTTGTTTTCTAAACTAACTTCTTTTATTAGCTAGAACAAAAGATTTTGCCAGGACTGTAACAACAACTTCTTCTCCTCCTTCTCCTTCTGAAATGTCCCTTTCCCAAATTCCTTACAACTTCTGAGTTTACATCCAAGCAAAAGCGAAATTCGTGCACTTGTGCGTTCGATGCTCCTGTCAGATTCTCTGTTTCCCTCCACATCTTCTTACACTTTCAGTCTTCACCCTGTCCTGCCGTGATGAGTTTGACGGAAGAATTGGTAAACGTTAAGAGAGGCTTTCCCTGCCTCCCTCCCCAGCGCTGGTTTACTTAGTGCATTTCATTCAATCCCAAGCCGGCAATGATACACGCTCACCTCAAGGCTCATGTTATGAACAAAAATTCAGTTAATATTTTTTTTGTGAGACGGAGTTGCAGGGACGCCATCAGGTCGGTCTCTGCCAGGATACTTAGTGCTTTGTTATTGTAATACCGGGTCGTTGAGGCTTATCTCTTCTTTTGTATTAGTAAAAAGCCTGGCTGGGTGCGGTGGACCCTTCCCCCGAGGCTGTGCTCTCTTACAACATAGGGAAGACACCTGAGAGGGTGGGGGGGGTTATGCAAAGTGACTCCAAAGTCCAGAATGCTTTGTGGGACCCCGACTCGAAATGCAACGAGAAAACCCCAAAAACAACGAGCCAATTACGAATTGAGAGATGTCTGGATGTGAGGAGCCAAGTGCTGAGCCTGCAGAGATGCGGAGCCCCTCTCGCCCTGACCTTGGGAGTCGTCCCCAGCGCTGAGACTGAGGGGACCGCACTGCCAACGCAACATCTAAAAGGGACATCAAGCCCTAAAAAGCTCCCACGAGGACTGGATCCCCCGGCTCTGCCCCTAGTGGGGCTCATTAGGCGGTGACCGCACTCGCGCTAATTAGCGCGCACGAGAGCTAATTAGCGGGCTCGGTTCGCCTGAGCTCGGCTCCGTTCAGGCAGCCTCGCAAGCCTGGCCTCGGTTCGCTCGAGGCCGTCAGGTTCGGCCGGTCTCACCTTGCTTCGGCTGAGCTCGTTCCATTCGGCCGAAGGAGGCGTCGTTCGATCGTGTTTTTACAAATATCTTTCTCTATAGATTGTATATTTCTATATTTAGATTTATACTTCTATAATACTTCTATTATTCCAAATAAAAACCCCGTCTCTAACCAAATAAATACAAAAAACAACCTTCTTTTAAACGAGATTGAAATATTTTTATACTTAGTATAATTATATTCCCATTCATATTTATAGTTTCTTTTGATGCAGTGTACTAATTATATATAATATATGTAAAGTTCTAGAAATGTATTTAAATTATTATTTATATTATGTGTCATATCTACTGCTACAACTAACTTTATATATATATCTGTATTTATTTATGATATATTCCTGTACTTAGATTTCTACATTTATATTGTTAGTATTTATAATTTTTATAATCAAAACCCTGCCTATTGACAAATAAAAACAACCTGCTTTATTTAGCTATTTAAAAAAATATTTTCATGATTATAATTTTCATATTTATATTTATAATTTATTCTATATTACATGAGAACACACCTGCTCCTGCACCCCAGTGGGGCTTCCTCTCCTGGGGACCTTGGGGTGCCCCAATGGCATCAGAGCCCCGAGTCTTCACCCCCCTCTCCTCTATTTAGAAACTACACAGGAACTTTTTTCTGGAAACAAAGACATTACCTAAATCCTCTCCCCGTGTCCCAGACAGATGGATGTTCAGTTATTAGTTGGCTGGGCAGCAGTTTCTTAAATAGAATGATAAACAAGATGTGAACTTTTTAGCTACAAGCAAATAGGCAAATCTGAACAAGGTACCGATGGCCAGCCACCGAAGTTATTTTGAAGCAATTTTTTAAACAATAAAATACTGCTACCACAAAAATAAAGCAAAAAGCTAACTACTGGCTAAGAAAAAATTAACTTTTGACAACAACAACATTCCAACCACACAGGCTTTTTTCCCGATGTCATACCTTATAACTACCTCTCTTGGGAATTCTCATCATGTATCCCAAAAGGAATAAATACCTTAGAGCGTCCTAAAGCAAAAAGTAGCACACATGAGCTCCTCACACTCCCGGCAGTGCACTGAGCTCCTCACACTCCAGCGCAGCGTGCACTGAGTCTGCAACAAATTCTGCTCAGTGAGGGTCTGCAAACAAAGGTTCAACTGATGAATTGAACTGATTTTATAGGGATGTTTTCTAAGCACAGAAGCACAAAAAAGAACAAGCAGTAATAATTCTTAAATAAATCTGCAAGTTTTATTTAGCATATATGCGAGTGATTTCCACCCTGTGGCTTCTCACTTTGATTGGTCTGTAGGTTCAGGAAGATGACAATGCACACTCTGCCTTCCCTGAGCCCCCACGTCAGCTGAGCGCTGCTCCGTGTGCTCAGATCGTCAGGAGCTGGATTACACGTACCTGGACGGACTGGAACTGCTCTGCTGCAGATTCAGGAGACGACGGCAGAGAGGGGCTGGCCGAGGCGTCGTCCGAATTCCATTTCTGTGTGACGAGAAGCGGTTTGTTCCCAACAGCTGCAACATCCCCGGCTCGCTTCCGTGGTGAGTACCGATGGCAGACAAATGGCAGCCCGAGGAAATCGTGTTCAGGGCTCTAAGTGGCTGGGACAGGGTCTGATTTTTTGTTTTGTATCTGTATGACGATTAGTACGACAGGGCTCTGAGGGATGACATGGCAACACAGAATTAAAAACTCCTCGATAGGATTACATTGACTTCTAGGAAAAGACAAAAGCCTATCACCCTTCTGAAATCTACTTTTAATCCAAAGCACGGGGATTGTCACTATACTGCACCTTCCAGCTTTTCAAAGCAGCTTACTTCTGAAGACCAGGAAACATTGATTTCTACAGAAACAATGGGCAACCCCCAGGTTAATTTAAGCACTACTCTTTAATAGGGGATCTGCCAGCATGCCAGTCCAGCTTCAAGTGCACTTTATTTCAGTCTAACATCCCCACAAAATTCTTCTCACATCTTCCAACCCTGAAATCTTCTTTTTTCCCTAAGGCTTCTCATCATTAGCAATTTCCAAGTAACATGGTATTTTTACAACATTCAAAAATGTCATGCTGGACTGTGCTAGAGAGTAATCTGCAAATATAAGCTTAGCAAAGATTGAATTGACTTGTCCAGAGAAAAAACCTACAAGTGAACACCCACACCTGCCTACAAAGAGCTAACAAGCCCCTGGCAGCTACCAGCATCAAAGCACAGTGGATGTTTCTAATAGAGGGTAAGGATAACAATACCACCTTTTGTTCTCTCCAGCTTGTTTTCCCTGCAGTCATATTTTGCTTCTTAGGATTGTTTTAGTCTCTGTATCTTTTTGGACAGCACCGAGCCTGACGACAAGGACACGAGAGTCTTTCCCTGCCGTAGGGAGAGAACCAGGAAAACAGTTAAAAAAAGAACAGGGTAGTTTGAAATTCATACTTCCAGTGAGAAGCAGCGCCTAACAAACAGAACAAAAGCAAACAAAGCACGATAGCTCCCTGGGGACAGAAGACTTATAAACCCTCCAGGATTTACGACCAACCCCTTCAGGACAGCAGCCAAGTGTCCCATGAGGTGGTGCTGCACCAAAGAATGATCTGACAGGTTCCAAAGAGTCAAATGCACAATATTTTGCAAAGCCGTGAAATCTTGCAAAATAACAAAAATACAGTTGATATAAACTACAGGGCAAGAGTACAAGTGTTCGCTTTAAGAGCTGGAACCATCCAGGTGAGCACCTGATAACTGGATCCTCACCAGAGTTTGAACCCTTCGGTACACAGAAGGGTTTTCCCCAGAAATTTCACAGACTGAGTTTTGATAGAAGCACATTTGCCAGATCCTCAGAAGCATCACCCATTCTCCAGGTGTCTGGAGAGAACTGCAAATGGCTCTCACGTAGTTTGAGCTGGTTCTCCAAGGTCTCAGGGTGAGTTTCACCAGATGCAACCAAATCGGGCGACTCCCAGTGGGACAGAAGGAACCCAAAGTTTGGGTAAGCAGAGCTGCAGCAAATACTGAGGAAACAAACATAATAGCGTAAAAAAATAATAAACCATCCTTTTTTTTTCTCTTGCTTTTGTTTTTTTCTTATTCAGATCAGCATAGCAACTAAAGAGAAGGTGAAAAACTCACCATTACTGAACATTTCATCATCTGTAAGCCGAGCATCCTTAGCACAGAGGACTCCAAAGTTAAAATTCACCGATCCCTGGGAAATAAAACCAAATATTGTATGATAAACAGTCAAACAGCAGACATAAAAATTTGTTTCCTCTAAGGACTTTCAGGTATGTATGTATCTCTGCATACATCCTACACATTAGAACATACACTTTATACCATCACCTCATACATAATATTTTACCTTTAAATTCTGATAGTATAGCATGAATTTTTAACTTAAATTGGTGATCTATTATTATTAAGTTGGTACTGAAAGTTATTTCTGCTGTCACGTTCAAAAAAACTTTTTTTTTTTTTTTACTGTAATGAGGAATCGATTTCAAAGTCATCACAAGCCCATCAAAATACAAAGCTGTATTCACTGGGCGGGTCTGTGAGCTAGAAGTAGTTAGGCTTGTACTTCCCTCTTGTTCTTCCAGAACCGATAAATCCTGTCAACAAAACCAGGATCTTTAGCCCACTGCTGTGAAAGATTCTACAAGGATGATGGTTTGATTTGTGTTTACAAGTTTTGATTTGAAATGGCCAGTTCAATGGATAAAGACAGTTTCAGTAGTATTACGTTACTATTATTATTATTATTTCTATTATTATTTTTACTATTACTACTACTATTATTATCACCTGCTACTGGAAGAAACAAACCAGTCGTACCTATACTTAATTACTTTTCTTTCCAGAAAATAATAAAGAAAAAGAACCAAACCAAAAAAAGTCACTTCCTACCTTTTATATCAAGGGATGAAAAACTTCTCTTGGGCTCTTCTCCAATTTATCAAGACTCATAGCACTGAAAGGCAAACAAAACAGTGCTTTATAGAAGGGCAAGTGCACATTTCAAGGCTGAACCACCAACCGATTGCAGTGACAGCAGTTACAACATGAATCGTTCCGAGAGCCTCTGTTAAATGCAATGTTCTGTGGAACTGCCATTTCTTTCCCAAAATACTAACTTCCAACACTTCCTAAACGTATTTTGTATTTTAAAACAACAGAAGTTAGTGAGACACTGTGTGGAGGTCAGGTTTAAATTTATTTCCTTCTAAAGCACAGAGCTCTGTTCCATCACCCTTCACTTCGGCTCTGCACTGAATCACGGTGAGCATTTGAGGAGTGCTCAATAACCAATTCTATTTCTCTCTTTTTCTAGTTCTCTCTATTCCTAAATAACTAAAGACAAGTCCAATGAAAAATGACAAGTTCAGCATCAAAGTCACACTTTTTCCCTTTGTCTGGTCAAGAACAGGCTCTAAATCCACTTAGTGCTGCCTGCAACGATTAAGACGTGCAAAACCATTTTTACATGCTTTATAGGTTTATCATAAAAGGCACAGAACGAAAGCTCTGAATTACAGGAAAAGGTACACAGTCAAATATCTAAAGGGATCACTTATTTGTAAATGCATACCTTGATAGAGATCGCACTGAGAACGTTTCTGTGGGACTCTAAGGGAGACATATTTTCTGAGTACCCTGCAAACAAGAAAAGCTAGGATATATTACAGGACATACCCACTTTTTCTATAGGCAAATAGGATTTTTAATAAAAACAACTCAGTTGAAAAAGAAAGAAGAAAACCAAGGTCATTTTACTCAGCTATATTTACTCCCGATTTAGAGGAAAAAAAAAAGTCACGGGTGCTGCAAAGAAAAAAAAAGTGAACCATAAACGCCTACAGTACAATTTTAAAACAAGTGCTTGGATAAAAGAATCTCATGGAACGTGAAGTAGAAAAAAAGTGAAACCACTATCAGACCTGCCTATTTTCTCACCTTTGTACAAGAAAATCCTAAAAGCACTATAAAGTCACTGCCTAAAACCAGTCATGGGATGTAACCAAGAACAATTTAGGCATTTGCTAATCTAGACAGAAAGCTTTTCTGGATGCTAGTGTCAAATCACAAGTTTTGTCTTTCAGAAGCCCGACAATGCTGGAAAGCACTTTCCCTGGGGCTGGGGAGGGCAGGGGCAGAAGGGGATGAGTTTGCAGATCGCACCTGTGCCATCGGAAGGATACAGCCCGCCTGCTCCCTGCGCTGGGCATTCTCCCGGCCATCTCTGGCTTTACCGCTCAGCGCCGCTCCATCCGTTTGCATGGCAGAAAGAGCCTCGAGCACTAGCGCAGGCAGCAGCCCAGTCATTCCGGCGATATCGCAGCGCTCTCTGCTCGCAACGCCCAACACGCGGCGGAGCCGCCTCCGCCCGCAGCACCGGCAGCAGCCCGCGGGAGACGGCTGCAGCTCGGGGGCTGCTGCGCCTCCCCCAGCCTGAGGGCAGCCGCCCCACCGGGACCGCGGGAGCGCCCGGCGCCGCTCGCCCGGGGCGGCTCCTGCAGCTCCCGGCCCGCGGCAGCAAAGCACCGCCTCGCCCTCCGCCATCGCTACCGCTCAGTAAGGCCGAAGAACCGGGCCGACGCTCCTTCCGCGCTCCTCAGCTCCGTGCGGGCGGCCAGACGGAGGTTTCGCCCCTCCGGCGTCGCCGCCGCGGCGCCGGGAGCTGCCCGCGCACAGCCCCGCGCGGCCGCCTGGCACGCCAGCCACTCCGGTGCCGCGCCAGCCGTTGCGTCACACGCCTCGCCGGCAGCAGGGCCTGCCGGGAGTTGTAGTCTCGGGCTGACAGCCACTGCTCCGTCCTCCGCCACCGGGAGCTGCAGTCCCTCCCGGGCATCAAACGGGTCCTTCGCCCCTGGGCGGGGAAGGACCTGAGGCAGCAACGCTCCTCCCGAATGCCCTCTCTTTTTCGCTCCAACTCTTTTTTCTTTTTTCACTCTGCTTTTCACCCCTTCCCTTCCCTCTGGTGCTCCTGACTCCTTTCCTTTCCTTCCCTTTCCTTTTCCTTTCCTTTCCTTTTCTTCTGTTTCTGATCTTGGTTTTCCTTTCTAGCTTAAGAATAAAAAAGCAGCAGTAGAAACTTTCAGGCTACCTGGGAGTAAAAAAAACCTGCAAAACGAAAATGATGTAAAGAAAACTATTTATTCCCTGGGAGCCTGAAATTTTCTACTGCTGCACATGACATAGAGCTTTTATTTCTTCTTATAGATAGTTGATATTTTATACTTACTTTATACAGCGCCCCCTGCCGTGTGCCCCGGAGACCTGCAGGGAGAGCGCTGCGGCATCCTTCGGTTCTGTTTCAAGAAACTCGGCTCAATTCGGCTTGCTTCGGCTCTTGGTCTAAACTCGTTTCAGTTCGGCTCTACGGCCGAACTCGGCACGGTTGGACGAAACTCGGTCACATTCGGCGCATTGTCTAAATGCGGCCAGTGTCGGCTACCCTCGGCTATCGATTCCAGTCGGCTATCCTCGGCTCTTGGTGTAAACTCGGCTGTTTTCGGCTACACTCGGCTCTTCGGCTCAAGTCGCCTCTGTTCGGCCACACTCGGCTCTTCGGCTCCAGTCGCCTCTTTTCGGCAACACTCGGCTCTTCGCCTCTTCCGAACAATTCGGCCCCGCTCGAAATATACCTATTTTTACATTGGAAGTATACATTTCTCTTAGGATTTTTACTTCTCTAACACTTGCAGGATTCAAAATAAAACCCCTGCGTCCACCCATACATGCCAAATACAAACCCCTTTCATTTCAACTGTATTTCATTTTTTTTTTTTAATAATATTTTTCAAATTTAGATCCACATTTATATTTAAATTCTATACTGATGTGTGTTCGATTTTGCATTTCTATTTTCCGATTTATTTATAAATTTATATTCTCTGTTACAACTCTTCCTATTACTTCTATTTTTTTTTCGTATTTTTATTCAGATCTTTATATATTTATTATATCTTTCTGTGTGAGGATTTTTACTTCTGTAGCACTTCCATTATTTAAAATAAAACCCCTGCCTCCACCCACGTTAAAGCCAAAAAGAAAACCCTTTCTTCTCAACTGTATTTCAATATTTTTTAAAATTCTGTTTTTCAGGTCCATATTCACATTTACATTTAAAATGTATACTTACGTATGCTGTTATTTGTATTCTCCATTACATCTCTTCCTATTATCTCTATTTACTTATATTTTGTGTTTATATATATATTTATATCTTGATTGTACATCTCAATATTGAGAAATATATACCAATAATATCTACATTCATATCATTTAAAATAAAAACCCTGCCTCTAACCCAGTAAGAATAAAAAAAAACCCAACCCTTTCGTTCAAACAATATTTAAATAGGTTTTATCCTTATGTCTGATTTTTATATTCCTATTTGCATTTATAATGTACATTAATGTATATTGCTTACTTATACATTTATCTTTATCAATCTCAATTTGTAAATAAATTTATATTCTACATTACATCTGATGCGAGCAGTTATATATTTTTATACATTGATTACATATTTCTGTGTCAAGATTTTTACTTCTGTAACACTTATTTAAAATAAAACCCCTGCCTCTACTTAAATAAAAGCCAAAAATTCCCTTTCTTTTAAACTATACTTACCTATTTTTATATTTATATTCCCATTTATAATTTATATTGCCGTATCATGTTATTTATATTCTATACTACAACTCTTCATATTACTTACCTATATTTATAGTTCAATTTGTAGTCATAGTTTAGCAATCTCCCTTTATATATTTATTATCTATTTCTATCTTAAGATTCACATTTCTATAACACTTCTATTATTTAAAATAAAACTCCTGCCTCTAACCAAATCAAAACCAAGGACACTTCTTTATTTCAACCACATTTAAAATTTAACAAGTAACTTTATCTTTCAAAATTATAATCATATTTAGATTGATAATTTTTATTCATTATATTCATAGATATTATATATATCTTAGGGAGAATGCCCTCTAATATAATCATAGATAGAAAATTTCTGTATTGTACATTTCTTTTACTTAGATTTATTTAATATCAATATTTATAGATATTTGTATTTCCCTATATATTTGTATCTGAATTTTTATTTCTATTTATATGATTTATTAATAAAAACAGGTCTACAACCTAATAAAACCCCCAATTTAACTATATTTAAGTATTTTTATATTTACAATCTATATTTATATATCTTTGTGCATATATATAATAGACTATCATTTATCCATATGATATCTTACAATTCTATACCATGAATTATAGTTTTATATATGTATCTGTTCTCTATATTAATGTTTACCACTCTAATGTAATATTTCTTTTTAAATGTATATTTATTTCTATTTTCATCTCTATATTAAACCATATAAATAAGCCACAACAATACCGTACCTTTGTCAGCACCGGCACGCAGCACACGCTCATCCCATCGCAGCACATCAAAACAAAACCTATTTTTATTACTAACGGAACAAACATCCCACAACATTGAACCCTCATAAACACTCAAATAAACCTAACCCAAAATAAATTTTAAATCCCACTTCAACTAGCCCAAAACCTGCGCACATGCTCATCATAAACGTCCTCCTAAACCAGTATCTCAAAAACCCCAAAAACCTCCAATACACCTTGAAAATGACACAACTGCTAAGAAAAACAAACACCCACTAAAAATTAAATCAAACCAACTCACTAGACTCAAAACTGTACAACTGACCCTAAACAGTACTAAAAGAAGCCCCCAAAGCTCTACCTTTATGCTAATGCACAAATAAAAACCAATAATCTATAAAACTTAATTTAAAATTAAAAGAAAACTAATTCAAAGCATAAAAATAAAAAATCTAAACTGTTAAAATACTAAAAAATATCACTACCCAAATTAAAAAACATATTGCCTATGAAAACCCACCACGTGAATACCCCTGGCACCAAAAATAAAACTAAAAAAACCTATCGAACCAGAAAGAAAACGGAACTTAGGAAAACCAAAACCATAACGTTCAAGTACTCACACCACATCCCTTACCGGACAGCAACTATAAACAACATCAAACCATACAATCAATTCTAAAAACCACCTTAAAACCACTACATTGAAAAACCTGTCAAAAATTAAACACTGCATTTAACAAAAGCCATCGAATAAATTCACACCCACAAACTCTGGCAGCCCAGCTGGCCCAACCAAAGCTGTATGTTTATGCATACAGTAAACAAAACCAAAACCCCAGTAATACCTATCAGAAGTCTATGAAAGAAACCTATTGAAATCAATCCTGCCTCAAATACAAACCAACCCATCCAGAAAGTTAGTTCACTCAAAAAACAACTTACACTGAGTTAATCATACCAAGAAATTAAACAACACACCATATACCACCAATGAATATAATAGTCAAGTAAAGAAAAACTACATTTTTTTTTCTTTTTGTTTTCTAAACTAACTTCTTTTATTAGCTAGAACAAAAGATTTTGCCAGGACTGTAACAACAACTTCTTCTCCTCCTTCTCCTTCTGAAATGTCCCTTTCCCAAATTCCTTACAACTTCTGAGTTTACATCCAAGCAAAAGCGAAATTCGTGCACTTGTGCGTTCGATGCTCCTGTCAGATTCTCTGTTTCCCTCCACATCTTCTTACACTTTCAGTCTTCACCCTGTCCTGCCGTGATGAGTTTGACGGAAGAATTGGTAAACGTTAAGAGAGGCTTTCCCTGCCTCCCTCCCCAGCGCTGGTTTACTTAGTGCATTTCATTCAATCCCAAGCCGGCAATGATACACGCTCACCTCAAGGCTCATGTTATGAACAAAAATTCAGTTAATATTTTTTTTGTGAGACGGAGTTGCAGGGACGCCATCAGGTCGGTCTCTGCCAGGATACTTAGTGCTTTGTTATTGTAATACCGGGTCGTTGAGGCTTATCTCTTCTTTTGTATTAGTAAAAAGCCTGGCTGGGTGCGGTGGACCCTTCCCCCGAGGCTGTGCTCTCTTACAACATAGGGAAGACACCTGAGAGGGTGGGGGGGGTTATGCAAAGTGACTCCAAAGTCCAGAATGCTTTGTGGGACCCCGACTCGAAATGCAACGAGAAAACCCCAAAAACAACGAGCCAATTACGAATTGAGAGATGTCTGGATGTGAGGAGCCAAGTGCTGAGCCTGCAGAGATGCGGAGCCCCTCTCGCCCTGACCTTGGGAGTCGTCCCCAGCGCTGAGACTGAGGGGACCGCACTGCCAACGCAACATCTAAAAGGGACATCAAGCCCTAAAAAGCTCCCACGAGGACTGGATCCCCCGGCTCTGCCCCTAGTGGGGCTCATTAGGCGGTGACCGCACTCGCGCTAATTAGCGCGCACGAGAGCTAATTAGCGGGCTCGGTTCGCCTGAGCTCGGCTCCGTTCAGGCAGCCTCGCAAGCCTGGCCTCGGTTCGCTCGAGGCCGTCAGGTTCGGCCGGTCTCACCTTGCTTCGGCTGAGCTCGTTCCATTCGGCCGAAGGAGGCGTCGTTCGATCGTGTTTTTACAAATATCTTTCTCTATAGATTGTATATTTCTATATTTAGATTTATACTTCTATAATACTTCTATTATTCCAAATAAAAACCCCGTCTCTAACCAAATAAATACAAAAAACAACCTTCTTTTAAACGAGATTGAAATATTTTTATACTTAGTATAATTATATTCCCATTCATATTTATAGTTTCTTTTGATGCAGTGTACTAATTATATATAATATATGTAAAGTTCTAGAAATGTATTTAAATTATTATTTATATTATGTGTCATATCTACTGCTACAACTAACTTTATATATATATCTGTATTTATTTATGATATATTCCTGTACTTAGATTTCTACATTTATATTGTTAGTATTTATAATTTTTATAATCAAAACCCTGCCTATTGACAAATAAAAACAACCTGCTTTATTTAGCTATTTAAAAAAATATTTTCATGATTATAATTTTCATATTTATATTTATAATTTATTCTATATTACATGAGAACACACCTGCTCCTGCACCCCAGTGGGGCTTCCTCTCCTGGGGACCTTGGGGTGCCCCAATGGCATCAGAGCCCCGAGTCTTCACCCCCCTCTCCTCTATTTAGAAACTACACAGGAACTTTTTTCTGGAAACAAAGACATTACCTAAATCCTCTCCCCGTGTCCCAGACAGATGGATGTTCAGTTATTAGTTGGCTGGGCAGCAGTTTCTTAAATAGAATGATAAACAAGATGTGAACTTTTTAGCTACAAGCAAATAGGCAAATCTGAACAAGGTACCGATGGCCAGCCACCGAAGTTATTTTGAAGCAATTTTTTAAACAATAAAATACTGCTACCACAAAAATAAAGCAAAAAGCTAACTACTGGCTAAGAAAAAATTAACTTTTGACAACAACAACATTCCAACCACACAGGCTTTTTTCCCGATGTCATACCTTATAACTACCTCTCTTGGGAATTCTCATCATGTATCCCAAAAGGAATAAATACCTTAGAGCGTCCTAAAGCAAAAAGTAGCACACATGAGCTCCTCACACTCCCGGCAGTGCACTGAGCTCCTCACACTCCAGCGCAGCGTGCACTGAGTCTGCAACAAATTCTGCTCAGTGAGGGTCTGCAAACAAAGGTTCAACTGATGAATTGAACTGATTTTATAGGGATGTTTTCTAAGCACAGAAGCACAAAAAAGAACAAGCAGTAATAATTCTTAAATAAATCTGCAAGTTTTATTTAGCATATATGCGAGTGATTTCCACCCTGTGGCTTCTCACTTTGATTGGTCTGTAGGTTCAGGAAGATGACAATGCACACTCTGCCTTCCCTGAGCCCCCACGTCAGCTGAGCGCTGCTCCGTGTGCTCAGATCGTCAGGAGCTGGATTACACGTACCTGGACGGACTGGAACTGCTCTGCTGCAGATTCAGGAGACGACGGCAGAGAGGGGCTGGCCGAGGCGTCGTCCGAATTCCATTTCTGTGTGACGAGAAGCGGTTTGTTCCCAACAGCTGCAACATCCCCGGCTCGCTTCCGTGGTGAGTACCGATGGCAGACAAATGGCAGCCCGAGGAAATCGTGTTCAGGGCTCTAAGTGGCTGGGACAGGGTCTGATGTTTTGTTTTGTATCTGTATGACGATTAGTACGACAGGGCTCTGAGGGATGACATGGCAACACAGAATTAAAAACTCCTCGATAGGATTACATTGACTTCTAGGAAAAGACAAAAGCCTATCACCCTTCTGAAATCTACTTTTAATCCAAAGCACGGGGATTGTCACTATACTGCACCTTCCAGCTTTTCAAAGCAGCTTACTTCTGAAGACCAGGAAACATTGATTTCTACAGAAACAATGGGCAACCCCCAGGTTAATTTAAGCACTACTCTTTAATAGGGGATCTGCCAGCATGCCAGTCCAGCTTCAAGTGCACTTTATTTCAGTCTAACATCCCCACAAAATTCTTCTCACATCTTCCAACCCTGAAATCTTCTTTTTTCCCTAAGGCTTCTCATCATTAGCAATTTCCAAGTAACATGGTATTTTTACAACATTCAAAAATGTCATGCTGGACTGTGCTAGAGAGTAATCTGCAAATATAAGCTTAGCAAAGATTGAATTGACTTGTCCAGAGAAAAAACCTACAAGTGAACACCCACACCTGCCTACAAAGAGCTAACAAGCCCCTGGCAGCTACCAGCATCAAAGCACAGTGGATGTTTCTAATAGAGGGTAAGGATAACAATACCACCTTTTGTTCTCTCCAGCTTGTTTTCCCTGCAGTCATATTTTGCTTCTTATGATTGTTTCAGTCTCTGTATCTTTTTGGACAGCACCGAGCCTGACGACAAGGACACGAGAGTCTTTCCCTGCCGTAGGGAGAGAACCAGGAAAACAGTTAAAAAAAGAACAGGGTAGTTTGAAATTCATACTTCCAGTGAGAAGCAGCGCCTAACAAACAGAACAAAAGCAAACAAAGCACGATAGCTCCCTGGGGACAGAAGACTTATAAACCCTCCAGGATTTACGACCAACCCCTTCAGGACAGCAGCCAAGTGTCCCATGAGGTGGTGCTGCACCAAAGAATGATCTGACAGGTTCCAAAGAGTCAAATGCACAATATTTTGCAAAGCCGTGAAATCTTGCAAAATAACAAAAATACAGTTGATATAAACTACAGGGCAAGAGTACAAGTGTTCGCTTTAAGAGCTGGAACCATCCAGGTGAGCACCTGATAACTGGATCCTCACCAGAGTTTGAACCCTTCGGTACACAGAAGGGTTTTCCCCAGAAATTTCACAGACTGAGTTTTGATAGAAGCACATTTGCCAGATCCTCAGAAGCATCACCCATTCTCCAGGTGTCTGGAGAGAACTGCAAATGGCTCTCACGTAGTTTGAGCTGGTTCTCCAAGGTCTCAGGGTGAGTTTCACCAGATGCAACCAAATCGGGCGACTCCCAGTGGGACAGAAGGAACCCAAAGTTTGGGTAAGCAGAGCTGCAGCAAATACTGAGGAAACAAACATAATAGCGTAAAAAAATAATAAACCATCCTTTTTTTTTCTCTTGCTTTTGTTTTTTTCTTATTCAGATCAGCATAGCAACTAAAGAGAAGGTGAAAAACTCACCATTACTGAACATTTCATCATCTGTAAGCCGAGCATCCTTAGCACAGAGGACTCCAAAGTTAAAATTCACCGATCCCTGGGAAATAAAACCAAATATTGTATGATAAACAGTCAAACAGCAGACATAAAAATTTGTTTCCTCTAAGGACTTTCAGGTATGTATGTATCTCTGCATACATCCTACACATTAGAACATACACTTTATACCATCACCTCATACATAATATTTTACCTTTAAATTCTGATAGTATAGCATGAATTTTTAACTTAAATTGGTGATCTATTATTATTAAGTTGGTACTGAAAGTTATTTCTGCTGTCACGTTCAAAAAAACATTTTTTTTTTTTTTACTGTAATGAGGAATCGATTTCAAAGTCATCACAAGCCCATCAAAATACAAAGCTGTATTCACTGGGCGGGTCTGTGAGCTAGAAGTAGTTAGGCTTGTACTTCCCTCTTGTTCTTCCAGAACCGATAAATCCTGTCAACAAAACCAGGATCTTTAGCCCACTGCTGTGAAAGATTCTACAAGGATGATGGTTTGATTTGTGTTTACAAGTTTTGATTTGAAATGGCCAGTTCAATGGATAAAGACAGTTTCAGTAGTATTACGTTACTATTATTATTATTATTTCTATTATTATTTTTACTATTACTACTACTATTATTATCACCTGCTACTGGAAGAAACAAACCAGTCGTACCTATACTTAATTACTTTTCTTTCCAGAAAATAATAAAGAAAAAGAACCAAACCAAAAAAAGTCACTTCCTACCTTTTATATCAAGGGATGAAAAACTTCTCTTGGGCTCTTCTCCAATTTATCAAGACTCATAGCACTGAAAGGCAAACAAAACAGTGCTTTATAGAAGGGCAAGTGCACATTTCAAGGCTGAACCACCAACCGATTGCAGTGACAGCAGTTACAACATGAATCGTTCCGAGAGCCTCTGTTAAATGCAATGTTCTGTGGAACTGCCATTTCTTTCCCAAAATACTAACTTCCAACACTTCCTAAACGTATTTTGTATTTTAAAACAACAGAAGTTAGTGAGACACTGTGTGGAGGTCAGGTTTAAATTTATTTCCTTCTAAAGCACAGAGCTCTGTTCCATCACCCTTCACTTCGGCTCTGCACTGAATCACGGTGAGCATTTGAGGAGTGCTCAATAACCAATTCTATTTCTCTCTTTTTCTAGTTCTCTCTATTCCTAAATAACTAAAGACAAGTCCAATGAAAAATGACAAGTTCAGCATCAAAGTCACACTTTTTCCCTTTGTCTGGTCAAGAACAGGCTCTAAATCCACTTAGTGCTGCCTGCAACGATTAAGACGTGCAAAACCATTTTTACATGCTTTATAGGTTTATCATAAAAGGCACAGAACGAAAGCTCTGAATTACAGGAAAAGGTACACAGTCAAATATCTAAAGGGATCACTTATTTGTAAATGCATACCTTGATAGAGATCGCACTGAGAACGTTTCTGTGGGACTCTAAGGGAGACATATTTTCTGAGTACCCTGCAAACAAGAAAAGCTAGGATATATTACAGGACATACCCACTTTTTCTATAGGCAAATAGGATTTTTAATAAAAACAACTCAGTTGAAAAAGAAAGAAGAAAACCAAGGTCATTTTACTCAGCTATATTTACTCCCAATTTAGAGGAAAAAAAAAAGTCACGGGTGCTGCAAAGAAAAAAAAAGTGAACCATAAACGCCTACAGTACAATTTTAAAACAAGTGCTTGGATAAAAGAATCTCATGGAACGTGAAGTAGAAAAAAAGTGAAACCACTATCAGACCTGCCTATTTTCTCACCTTGGTACAAGAAAATCCTAAAAGCAGTATGCCTAAAACCGGTCATGGGATGTAACCAAGAACAATTTAGGCATTTGCTAATCTAGACAGAAACCTTTTCTGGATGCTAGTGTCAAATCACAAGTTTTGTCTTTCAGAAGCCCGACAATGCTGGAAAGCACTTTCCCTGGGGCTGGGGAGGGCAGGGGCAGAAGGGGATGAGTTTGCAGATCGCACCTGTGCCATCGGAAGGATACAGCCCGCCTGCTCCCTGCGCTGGGCATTCTCCCGGCCATCTCTGGCTTTACCGCTCAGCGCCGCTCCATCCGTTTGCATGGCAGAAAGAGCCTCGAGCACTAGCGCAGGCAGCAGCCCAGTCATTCCGGCGATATCGCAGCGCTCTCTGCTCGCAACGCCCAACACGCGGCGGAGCCGCCTCCGCCCGCAGCACCGGCAGCAGCCCGAGGGAGACGGCTGCAGCTCGGGGGCTGCTGCGCCTCCGCCAGCCTGAGGGCAGCCGCCCCACCGGGACCGCGGGAGCGCCCGGCGCCGCTCGCCCGGGGCGGCTCCTGCAGCTCCCGGCCCGCGGCAGCAAAGCACCGCCTCGCCCTCCGCCATCGCTACCGCTCAGTAAGGCCGAAGAACCGGGCCGACGCCCCTTCCGCGCTGCTCAGCTCCGTGCGGGCGGCCAGACGGAGGTTTCGCCCCTCCGGCGTCGCCGCCGCGGCGCCGGGAGCTGCCCGCGCACAGCCCCGCGCGGCCGCCTGGCACGCCAGCCACTCCGGTGCCGCGCCAGCCGTTGCGTCACACGCCTCGCCGGCAGCACGGCCTGCCGGGAGTTGTAGTCTCGGGCTGACAGCCACTGCTCCGTCCTCCGCCACCGGGAGCTGCAGTCCCTCCCGGGCATCAAACGGGTCCTTCGCCCCTGGGCGGGGAAGGACCTGAGGCAGCAACGCTCCTCCCGAATGCCCTCTCTTTTTCGCTCCAACTCTTTTTTCTTTTTTCACTCTGCTTTTCACCCCTTCCCTTCCCTCTGGTGCTCCTGACTCCTTTCCTTTCCTTCCCTTTCCTTTTCCTTTCCTTTTCTTCTGTTTCTGATCTTGGTTTTCCTTTCTAGCTTAAGAATAAAAAAGCAGCAGTAGAAACTTTCAGGCTACCTGGGAGTAAAAAAAACCTGCAAAACGAAAATGATGTAAAGAAAACTATTTATTCCCTGGGAGCCTGAAATTTTCTACTGCTGCACATGACATAGAGCTTTTATTTCTTCTTATAGATAGTTGATATTTTATACTTACTTTATACAGCGCCCCCTGCCGTGTGCCCCGGAGACCTGCAGGGAGAGCGCTGCGGCGTCCTTCGGTTCTGTTTCAAGAAACTCGGCTCAATTCGGCTTGCTTCGGCTCTTGGTCTAAACTTGTTTCAGTTCGGCTCTACGGCCGAACTCGGCACGGTTGGACGAAACTCGGTCACATTCGGCGCATTGTCTAAATGCGGCCAGTGTCGGCTATCCTCGGCTCTTGGTGTAAACTCGGCTGTTTTCGGCCACACTCGGCTCTTCGGCTCAAGTCGGCTCTGTTCGGCCACACTCGGCTCTTCGGCTCAAGTCGTCTCTTTTCGGCAACACTCGGCTCTTCGCCTCTTCCGAACAATTCGGCCCCGCTCGAAATATACCTATTTTTACATTGGAAGTATACATTTCTCTTAGGATTTTTACTTCTCTAACACTTGCAGGATTCAAAATAAAACCCCTGCGTCCACCCATACATGCCAAATACAAACCCCTTTCATTTCAACTGTATTTCATTTTTTTGTTTTTAATAATATTTTTCAAATTTAGATCCACATTTATATTTAAATTCTATACTGATGTGTGTTCGATTTTGCATTTCTATTTTCCGATTTATTTATAAATTTATATTCTCTGTTACAACTCTTCCTATTACTTCTATTTTTTTTTCGTATTTTTATTCAGATCTTTATATATTTATTATATCTTTCTGTGTGAGGATTTTTACTTCTGTAGCACTTCCATTATTTAAAATAAAACCCCTGCCTCCACCCACGTTAAAGCCAAAAAGAAAACCCTTTCTTCTCAACTGTATTTCAATATTTTTTAAAATTCTGTTTTTCAGGTCCATATTCACATTTACATTTAAAATGTATACTTACGTATGCTGTTATTTGTATTCTCCATTACATCTCTTCCTATTATCTCTATTTACTTATATTTTGTGTTTATATATATATTTATATCTTGATTGTACATCTCAATATTGAGAAATATATACCAATAATATCTACATTCATATCATTTAAAATAAAAACCCTGCCTCTAACCCAGTAAGAATAAAAAAAAACCCAACCCTTTCGTTCAAACAATATTTAAATAGGTTTTATCCTTATGTCTGATTTTTATATTCCTATTTGCATTTATAATGTACATTAATGTATATTGCTTACTTATACATTTATCTTTATCAATCTCAATTTGTAAATAAATTTATATTCTACATTACATCTGATGCGAGCAGTTATATATTTTTATACATTGATTACATATTTCTGTGTCAAGATTTTTACTTCTGTAACACTTATTTAAAATAAAACCCCTGCCTCTACTTAAATAAAAGCCAAAAATTCCCTTTCTTTTAAACTATACTTACCTATTTTTATATTTATATTCCCATTTATAATTTATATTGCCGTATCATGTTATTTATATTCTATACTACAACTCTTCATATTACTTACCTATATTTATAGTTCAATTTGTAGTCATAGTTTAGCAATCTCCCTTTATATATTTATTATCTATTTCTATCTTAAGATTCACATTTCTATAACACTTCTATTATTTAAAATAAAACTCCTGCCTCTAACCAAATCAAAACCAAGGACACTTCTTTATTTCAACCACATTTAAAATTTAACAAGTAACTTTATCTTTCAAAATTATAATCATATTTAGATTGATAATTTTTATTCATTATATTCATAGATATTATATATATCTTAGGGAGAATGCCCTCTAATATAATCATAGATAGAAAATTTCTGTATTGTACATTTCTTTTACTTAGATTTATTTAATATCAATATTTATAGATATTTGTATTTCCCTATATATTTGTATCTGAATTTTTATTTCTATTTATATGATTTATTAATAAAAACAGGTCTACAACCTAATAAAACCCCCAATTTAACTATATTTAAGTATTTTTATATTTACAATCTATATTTATATATCTTTGTGCATATATATAATAGACTATCATTTATCCATATGATATCTTACAATTCTATACCATGAATTATAGTTTTATATATGTATCTGTTCTCTATATTAATGTTTACCACTCTAATGTAATATTTCTTTTTAAATGTATATTTATTTCTATTTTCATCTCTATATTAAACCATATAAATAAGCCACAACAATACCGTACCTTTGTCAGCACCGGCACGCAGCACACGCTCATCCCATCGCAGCACATCAAAACAAAACCTATTTTTATTACTAACGGAACAAACATCCCACAACATTGAACCCTCATAAACACTCAAATAAACCTAACCCAAAATAAATTTTAAATCCCACTTCAACTAGCCCAAAACCTGCGCACATGCTCATCATAAACGTCCTCCTAAACCAGTATCTCAAAAACCCCAAAAACCTCCAATACACCTTGAAAATGACACAACTGCTAAGAAAAACAAACACCCACTAAAAATTAAATCAAACCAACTCACTAGACTCAAAACTGTACAACTGACCCTAAACAGTACTAAAAGAAGCCCCCAAAGCTCTACCTTTATGCTAATGCACAAATAAAAACCAATAATCTATAAAACTTAATTTAAAATTAAAAGAAAACTAATTCAAAGCATAAAAATAAAAAATCTAAACTGTTAAAATACTAAAAAATATCACTACCCAAATTAAAAAACATATTGCCTATAAAAACCCACCACGTGAATACCCCTGGCACCAAAAATAAAACTAAAAAAACCTATCGAACCAGAAAGAAAACGGAACTTAGGAAAACCAAAACCATAACGTTCAAGTACTCACACCACATCCCTTACCGGACAGCAACTATAAACAACATCAAACCATACAATCAATTCTAAAAACCACCTTAAAACCACTACATTGAAAAACCTGTCAAAAATTAAACACTGCATTTAACAAAAGCCATCGAATAAATTCACACCCACAAACTCCGGCAGCCCAGCTGGCCCAACCAAAGCTGTATGTTTATGCATACAGTAAACAAAGCCAAAACCCCAGTAATACCTATCAGAAGTCTATGAAAGAAACCTATTGAAATCAATCCTGCCTCAAATACAAACCAACCCATCCAGAAAGTTAGTTCACTCAAAAAACAACTTACACTGAGTTAATCATACCAAGAAATTAAACAACACACCATATACCACCAATGAATATAATAGTCAAGTAAAGAAAAACTACATTTTTTTTTCTTTTTGTTTTCTAAACTAACTTCTTTTATTAGCTAGAACAAAAGATTTTGCCAGGACTGTAACAACAACTTCTTCTCCTCCTTCTCCTTCTGAAATGTCCCTTTCCCAAATTCCTTACAACTTCTGAGTTTACATCCAAGCAAAAGCGAAATTCGTGCACTTGTGCGTTCGATGCTCCTGTCAGATTCTCTGTTTCCCTCCACATCTTCTTACACTTTCAGTCTTCACCCTGTCCTGCCGTGATGAGTTTGACGGAAGAATTGGTAAACGTTAAGAGAGGCTTTCCCTGCCTCCCTCCCCAGCACTGGTTTACTTAGTGCATTTCATTCAATCCCAAGCCGGCAATGATACACGCTCACCTCAAGGCTCATGTTATGAACAAAAATTCAGTTAATATTTTTTTTGTGAGACGGAGTTGCAGGGACGCCATCAGGTCGGTCTCTGCCAGGATACTTAGTGCTTTGTTATTGTAATACCGGGTCGTTGAGGCTTATCTCTTCTTTTGTATTAGTAAAAAGCCTGGCTGGGTGCGGTGGACCCTTCCCCCGAGGCTGTGCTCTCTTACAACATAGGGAAGACACCTGAGAGGGTGGGGGGGGGTTATGCAAAGTGACTCCAAAGTCCAGAATGCTTTGTGGGACCCCGACTCGAAATGCAACGAGAAAACCCCAAAAACAACGAGCCAATTACGAATTGAGAGACTAAGGTGATGTCTGGATGTGAGGAGCCAAGTGCTGAGCCTGCAGAGATGCGGAGCCCCTCTCGCCCTGACCTTGGGAGTCGTCCCCAGCGCTGAGACTGAGGGGACCGCACTGACAACGCAACATCTAAAAGGGACATCAAGCCCTAAAAAGCTCCCACGAGGACTGGATCCCCGGCTCTGCCCCTAGTGGGGCTCATTAGGCGGTGACCGCACTCGCGCTAATTAGCGCGCACGAGAGCAGCGGGCTCGGTTCGCCTGAGCTCGGCTCCGTTCAGGCAGCCTCGCAAGCCTGGCCTCGGTTCGCTCGAGGCCGTCAGGTTCGGCCGGTCTCACCTTGCTTCGGCTGAGCTCGTTCCATTCGGCCGAAGGAGGCGTCGTTCGATCGTGTTTTTACAAATATCTTTCTCTATAGATTGTATATTTCTATATTTAGATTTATACTTCTATAATACTTCTATTATTCCAAATAAAAACCCCGTCTCTAACCAAATAAATACAAAAAACAACCTTCTTTTAAACGAGATTGAAATATTTTTATACTTAGTATAATTATATTCCCATTCATATTTATAGTTTCTTTTGATGCAGTGTACTAATTATATATAATATATGTAAAGTTCTAGAAATGTATTTAAATTATTATTTATATTATGTGTCATATCTACTGCTACAACTAACTTTATATATATATCTGTATTTATTTATGATATATTCCTGTACTTAGATTTCTACATTTATATTGTTAGTATTTATAATTTTTATAATCAAAACCCTGCCTATTGACAAATAAAAACAACCTGCTTTATTTAGCTATTTAAAAAAATATTTTCATGATTATAATTTTCATATTTATATTTATAATTTATTCTATATTACATGAGAACACACCTGCTCCTGCACCCCAGTGGGGCTTCCTCTCCTGGGGACCTTGGGGTGCCCCAATGGCATCAGAGCCCCGAGTCTTCACCCCCCTCTCCTCTATTTAGAAACTACACAGGAACTTTTTTCTGGAAACAAAGACATTACCTAAATCCTCTCCCCGTGTCCCAGACAGATAGATGTTCAGTTATTAGTTGGCTGGGCAGCAGTTTCTAAAATAGAATGATAAACAAGATGTGAACTTTTTAGCTACAAGCAAATAGGCAAATCTGAACAAGGTACCGATGGCCAGCCACCGAAGTTATTTTGAAGCAATTTTTTAAACAATAAAATACTGCTACCACAAAAATAAAGCAAAAAGCTAACTACTGGCTAAGAAAAAATTAACTTTTGACAACAACAACATTCCAACCACACAGGCTTTTTTCCCGATGTCATACCTTATAACTACCTCTCTTGGGAATTCTCATCATGTATCCCAAAAGGAATAAATACCTTAGAGCGTCCTAAAGCAAAAAGTAGCACACATGAGCTCCTCACACTCCCGGCAGTGCACTGAGCTCCTCACACTCCAGCGCAGCGTGCACTGAGTCTGCAACAAATTCTGCTCAGTGAGGGTCTGCAAACAAAGGTTCAACTGATGAATTGAACTGATTTTAAAGGGAGGTTTTGTAAGTGCTGAAGCACAACAAAGAACAAGCAGAAACAATTCTTAAATAAATCTGCAAGTTTTATTTAGCATATATGCGAGTGATTTCCACCCTGTGGCTTCTCACTTTGATTGGTCTGTAGGTTCAGGAAGATGACAATGCACACTCTGCCTTCCCTGAGCCCCCACGGCAGCTGAGCGCTGCTCCGTGTGCTCAGATCGTCAGGAGCTGGATTACACGTACCCGGACGGACTGCAACTGCTCTGCTGCAGATTCAGGAGACGACGGCAGAGAGGGGCTGGCCGAGGCGTCGTCCGAATTCCATTTCTGTGTGACGAGAAGCGGTTTGTTCCCAACAGCTGCAACATCCCCGGCTCGCTTCCGTGGTGAGTACCGATGGCACACAAATGGCAGCCCGAGGAAATCGTGTTCTGGGCTCTAAGTGGCTGGGACAGGGTCTGATGTTTTGTTTTGTATCTGTATGACGATTAGTACGACAGGGCTCTGAGGGATGACATGGCAACACAGAATTAAAAACTCCTCGATAGGATTACATCGACGTCTAGGAAAAGACAAAAGCCTATCACCCTTCTGAAATCTACTTTTAATCCAAAGCACGGGGATTGTCACTATACTGCACCTTCCAGCTTTTCAAAGCAGCTTACTTCTGAAGACCAGGAAACATTGATTTCTACAGAAACAATGGGCAACCCCCAGGCTAATTTAAGCACTACTCTTTAATAGGGGATCTGCCAGCATGCCAGTCCAGCTTCAAGTGCACTTTATTTCAGTCTAACATCCCCACAAAATTCTTCTCACATCTTCCAACCCTGAAATCTTCTTTTTTCCCTAAGGCTTCTCATCATTAGCAATTTCCAAGTAACATGGTATTTTTACAACATTCAAAAATGTCATGCTGGACTGTGCTAGAGAGTAATCTGCAAATATAAGCTTAGCAAAGATTGAATTGACTTGTCCAGAGAAAAAACCTACAAGTGAACACCCACACCTGCCTACAAAGAGCTGACAAGCCCCTGGCAGCTACCAGCATCAAAGCACAGTGGATGTTTCTAATAGAGGGTAAGGATAACAATACCACCTTTTGTTCTCTCCAGCTTGTTTTCCCTGCAGTCATATTTTGCTTCTTATGATTGTTTTAGTCTCTGTATCTTTTTGGACAGCACCGAGCCTGACGACAAGGATACGAGAGTCTTTCCCTGCCGTAGGGAGAGAACCAGGAAAACAGTTAAAAAAAGAACAGGGTAGTTTGAAATTCATACTTCCAGTGAGAAGCAGCGCCTAACAAACAGAACAAAAGCAAACAAAGCACGATACCTCCCTGGGGACAGAAGACTTATAAACCCTCCAGGATTTACGACCAACCCCTTCAGGACAGCAGCCAAGTGTCCCATGAGGTGGTCCTGCACCAAAGAACCACCTGACAGGTTCCATAGAGCGAAATGCACAATATTTTGCAAAGCCGTGAAATCTTGCAAAATAACAAAAATACGATAGATATAAACTACAGGGCAAGAGTACAAGTGTTCGCTTTAAGAGCTGGAACCATCCAGGTGAGCACCTGATAACTGGATCCTCACCAGAGTTTGAACCCTTCGGTACACAGAAGGGTTTTCCCCAGAAATTTCACAGACTGAGTTTTGATAGAAGCACATTTGCCAGATCCTCAGAAGCATCACCCATTCTCCAGGTGTCTGGAGAGAACTGCAAATGGCTCTCACGTAGTTTGAGCTGGTTCTCCAAGGTCTCAGGGTGAGTTTCACCAGATGCAACCAAATCGGGCGACTCCCAGTGGGACAGAAGGAACCCAAAGTTTGGGTAAGCAGAGCTGCAGCAAATACTGAGGAAACAAACATAACAGCGTAAAAAAATAATAAACCATCCTTTTTTTTTCTCTTGCTTTTGTTTTTTTCTTATTCAGATCAGCATAGCAACTAAAGAGAAGGTGAAAAACTCACCATTACTGAACATTTCATCATCTGTAAGCCGAGCATCCTTAGCACAGAGGACTCCAAAGTTAAAATTCACCGATCCCTGGGAAATAAAACCAAATATTGTATGATAAACAGTCAAACAGCAGACATAAAAATTTGTTTCCTCTAAGGACTTTCAGGTATGTATCTATCTTTGCATACATCCTACACATTAGAACATACACTTTATACCATCACCTAATACATAATATTTTACCTTTAAATTTTGATAGTATAGCATGAATTTTTAACTTAAATTGGCGATCTATTATTATTAAGTTGGTACTGAAAGTTATTTCTGCTGTCACGTTCAAAAAAACATTTTTTTTTTTTTTACTGTAATGAGGAATCGATTTCAAAGTCATCACAAGCCCATCAAAATACAAAGCTGTATTCACTGGGCGGGTCTGTGAGCTAGAAGTAGTTAGGCTTGTACTTCCCTCTTGTTCTTCCAGAACCGATAAATCCTGTCAACAAAACCAGGATCTTTAGCCCACTGCTGTGAAAGATTCTACAAGGATGATGGTTTGATTTGTGTTTACAAGTTTTGATTTGAAATGGCCAGTTCAATGGATAAAGACAGTTTCAGTAGTATTACGTTACTATTATTATTATTTCTATTATTATTTTTACTATTACTACTACTATTATTATCACCTGCTACTGGAAGAAACAAACCAGTCGTACCTATACTTAATTACTTTTATTTCCAGAAAATAATAAAGAAAGAGAACCAAACCAAAAAAAGTCACTTCCTACCTTTTATATCAAGGGATGAAAAACTTCTCTTGGGCTCTTCTCCAATTTATCAAGACTCATAGCACTGAAAGGCAAACAAAACAGTGCTTTATAGAAGGGCAAGTGCACATTTCAAGGCTGAACCACCAACCGATTGCAGTGACAGCAGTTACAACATGAATCGTTCCGAGAGCCTCTGTTAAATGCAATGTTCTGTGGAACTGCCATTTCTTTCCCAAAATACTAACTTCCAACACTTCCTAAACGTATTTGGTATTTTAAAACAACAGAAGTTAGTGAGACACTGTGTGGAGGTCAGGTTTAAATTTATTTCCTTCTAAAGCATAGAGCTCTGTTCCATCACCCTTCACTTCGGCTCTGCACTGAATCACGGTGAGCATTTGAGGAGTGCTCAATAACCAATTCTATTTCTCACTTTTTCTAGTTCTCTCTATTCCTAAATAACTAAAGACAAGTCCAATGAAAAATGACAAGTTCAGCATCAAAGTCACACTTTTTCCCTTTGTCTGGTCAAGAACAGGCTCTAAATCCACTTAGTGCTGCCTGCAACGATTAAGATGTGCAAAACCATTTTTACATGTTTTATAGGTTTATCATAAAAGCCACGGAACGCAAGCTCTGAATTACAGGAAAAGGTACACAGTCAAATATCTAAAGGGATCACTTATTTGTAAATGCATACCTTGACAGAGATCGCACTGAGAACGTTTCTGTGGGACTCTAAGGGAGACATATTTTCTGAGTACCCTGTAAACAAGAAAAGCTAGGATATATTACAGGACATACCCACTTTTTCTACATATTCAAATAGGATTTTTAATAAAAACAACTCAGTTGAAAAAGAAAGAAGAAAACCAAGGTCATTTTACTCAGCTATATTTACTCCCGATTTAGGGAAAAAAAAAAGTCACGGGTGCTGCAAAGAAAAAAAAAGTGAACCATAAACGCCTACAGTACAATTTTAAAACAAGTGCTTGGATAAAAGAATCTCATGGAACGTGAAGTAGAAAAAAAGTGAAACCACTATCAGACCTGCCTATTTTCTCACCTTTGTACAAGAAAATCCTAAAAGCACTATAAAGTCACTGCCTAAAACCGGTCATGGGATGTAACCAAGAACAATTTAGGCATTTGCTAATCTAGACAGAAACCTTTTCTGGATGCTAGTGTCAAATCACAAGTTTTGTCTTTCAGAAGCCCGACAATGCTGGAAAGCACTTTCCCTGGGGCTGGGGAGGGCAGGGGCAGAAGGGGATGAGTTTGCAGATCGCACCTGTGCCATCGGAAGGATACAGCCCGCCTGCTCCCTGCGCTGGGCATTCTCCCGGCCATCTCTGGCTTTACCGCTCAGCGCCGCTCCATCCGTTTGCATGGCAGAAAGAGCCTCGAGCACTAGCGCAGGCAGCAGCCCAGTCATTCCGGCGATATCGCAGCGCTCTCTGCTCGCAACGCCCAACACGCGGCGGAGCCGCCTCCGCCCGCAGCACCGGCAGCAGCCCGAGGGAGACGGCTGCAGCTCGGGGGCTGCTGCGCCTCCGCCAGCCTGAGGGCAGCCGCCCCACCGGGACCGCGGGAGCGCCCGGCGCCGCTCGCCCGGGGCGGCTCCTGCAGCTCCCGGCCCGCGGCAGCAAAGCACCGCCTCGCCCTCCGCCATCGCTACCGCTCAGTAAGGCCGAAGAACCGGGCCGACGCCCCTTCCGCGCTGCTCAGCTCCGTGCGGGCGGCCAGACGGAGGTTTCGCCCCTCCGGCGTCGCCGCCGCGGCGCCGGGAGCTGCCCGCGCACAGCCCCGCGCGGCTGCCTGGCACGCCAGCCACTCCGGTGCCGCGCCAGCCGTTGCGTCACACGCCTCGCCGGCAGCACGGCCTGCCGGGAGTTGTAGTCTCGGGCTGACAGCCACTGCTCCGTCCTCCGCCACCGGGAGCTGCAGTCCCTCCCGGGCATCAAACGGGTCCTTCGCCCCTGGGCGGGGAAGGACCTGAGGCAGCAACGCTCCTCCCGAATGCCCTCTCTTTTTCGCTCCAACTCTTTTTTCTTTTTTCACTCTGCTTTTCACCCCTTCCCTTCCCTTCCCTCTGGTGCTCCTGATTCCTTTCCTTTCCTTCCCTTTTCCTTTCCTTTTCTTCTGTTTCTGATCTTGGTTTTCCTTTCTAGCTTAAGAATAAAAAAGCAGCAGTAGAAACTTTCAGGCTACCTGGGAGTAAAAAAAACCTGCAAAACGAAAATGATGTAAAGAAAACTATTTATTCCCTGGGAGCCTGAAATTTTCTACTGCTGCACATGACATAGAGCTTTGATTTCTTCTTATAGATAGTTGATATTTTATACTTACTTTATACAGCGCCCCCTGCCGTGTGCCCCGGAGACCTGCAGGGAGAGCGCTGCGGCGTCCTTCGGTTCTGTTTCAAGAAACTCGGCTCAATTCGGCTTGGTTCGGCTCTTGGTCTAAACTCGTTTCAGTTCGGCTCTACGGCCGAACTCGGCACGCTTGGGCGAAACTCGGTCACATTCGGCGCATTGTCTAAATGCGGCCAGTGTCGGCTACCCTCGGCTATCGATTCCAGTCGGCTATCCTCGGCTCTTGGTGTAAACTCGGCTGTTTTCGGCCACACTCGGCTCTTCGGCTCAAGTCGGCTCTGTTCGGCCACACTCGGCTCTTCGGCTCAAGTCGCCTCTTTTCGGCAACACACGGCTCTTCGCCTCTTCCGAACAATTCGGCCCCGCTCGAAATATACCTATTTTTACATTGGAAGTATACATTTCTCTTAGGATTTTTACTTCTCTAACACTTGCAGGATTCAAGATAAAACCCCTGCGTCCACCCATACATGCCAAATACAAACCCCTTTCATTTCAACTGTATTTCATTTTTTTGTTTTTAATAATATTTTTCAAATTTAGATCCACATTTATATTTAAATTCTATACTGATGTGTGTTCGATTTTGCATTTCTATTTTCCCATTTATTTATAGATTTATATTCTATGTTACAACTCTTCCTATTACTTCTATTTTTTTTCGTATTTTTATTCAGATCTTTATATATTTATTATATCTTTCTGTGTGAGGATTTTTACTTCTGTAGCACTTCCATTATTTAAAATAAAACCCCTGCCTCCACCCACGTTAAAGCCAAAAAGAAAACCCTTTCTTCTCAACTGTATTTCAATATTTTTTAAAATTCTGTTTTTCAGGTCCATATTCACATTTACATTTAAAATGTATACTTACGTATGCTGTTATTTGTATTCTCCATTACATCTCTTCCTATTATCTCTATTTACTTATATTTTGTGTTTATATATATATTTATATCTTGATTGTATATCTCAATATTGAGAAATATATACCAATAATATCTACATTCACATCATTTAAAATAAAAACCCTGCCTCTAACCCAGTAAGAATAAAAAAAACCCCAACCCTTTCTTTCAAACAATATTTAAATAGGTTTTATCCTTATGTCTGATTTTTATATTCCTATTTGCATTTATAATGTACATTAATGTATATTGCTTACTTATACATTTATCTTTATCAATCTCAATTTGTAAATAAATTTATATTCTACATTACATCTGATGTGAGCAGTTATATATTTTTATACATATTTGTATACATTGATTACATATTTCTGCGTCAAGATTTTTACTGCTGTAACACCTATTTAAAATAAAACCCCTGCCTCTACTTAAATAAAAGCCAAAAAATTCCCTTTCTTTTAAACTATACTTACCTATTTTTATATTTATATTCCCATTTATAATTCATATTGCCGTATCATGTTATTTCTATTCTATACTACAACTCTTCATATTACTTACCTATATTTAGAGTTCAATTTGTAGTCATAGTTTAGCAATCTCCCTTTATATATTTATTATCTATTTCTATATTAAGATTCACATTTCTATAACACTTCTATTATTTAAAATAAAACTCCTGCCTCTAACCAAACAAAAACGACCGGATAAACCCTTCTGGCACGTTGAAACCATAGAGACGGCAGCTGGGAGGACTGGAAATTGTCTCCGCCTTCTTGAAACCATAGAGAGAAGGGACGGGACGACCGGATAAACCCTTCTGGCACGTTGAAACCATAGAGACGGCAGCTAGGAGGACCGGAAATTGTCTCCGCCATCTTGTAACCATAGAGAGAAGGGACGGGACGACCGGGTAAACCCTTCTGGCACGTTGAAACCATAGAGACGGCAGCTGGGAGGACCGGAAATCGTCTCCGCCATCTTGAAACCATAGAGAGAAGGGACGGGACGACCGGAAAACCCTTCTGGCACGTTGAATCCATAGAGACGGCAGCTGGGAGGACCGGAAATTGTCTCCGCCATCCTGAAACCATAGAGGCGGGGGACGGGAATTTATTACTAATTTTTTATATATCTGCATATAGTTGCAATACATTTCTATATTTGCATTTGTGTTTGGGTTGTATTTCCATTTATATTCTCTATTCATATATCTGTATACATACACAATGCTCTATTAAAAATAGAATAACTAATTGCAACATATAATGACTTATGTTCCGTGTTAAATTTTAAAAATTGACCGAATATATAAAAATAACGTTGGCTCATTCCCATTTCTGCACATCTATTTCTTTTGTTTCAATATAGTGAGAGTTATAATTGTGTATTTAAAATCCAATTCCTAAATGAAATGACAGAACAAACAGCATTAAATTCCCACCAATATCTTCCAAAAACATCGAGACACCCGAACATCCAAACAAGCGTCAGAGAAAAAACAAAGAACACTCTTGTCAATAACAATTCTCATCACGACCGAAAAATGGAACCAAAAGAAAAGAAAACCCTATAGAAACACACAGAGCAAATTACAAAGGGTACTAAAAAAAAGTCAAACCAATCTTCTAAACTCCAGACAGTGCCACTCACCCTGAACGTTACTAAAAAAAAAAAAAAAAAGACAAAATTCTACCTCTACACTAACTCAAAGAATAACCAATCCTCTGTAAAAATAACTTTAAAAACTGAACTAATTAACAAAATGGAAAACATCTCAACCGCTAAAAATTAAGAAATTAACTACCCTAGTAAAAAACAATTTAAAAACCCACCATATAAATACCCATGTTCCCAAAAAAAACCCTGAGAAACAATACTCAAATACATTAAAAGACAAAAACAATAAAAGAAAATGAAGAAACCACCAA